>NC_135990.1:15969905-15978586 GCF_053455715.1 Rhinoraja longicauda
CAATGCTTCTTAGCAATAAATCTTATACCGTTGGAAAGCCTGTTTATTTCCCTTTTAAATGGTGCCACATTTGTAAGGAACATGCATTTGTGGGATGAGCAGCAGAGCTGAGTATATGGGTTGCGCCCATGAAAAATGTGCCAAATCTTCTCTGCCAATGCCAAACAGCTTATTCTGCCATTGACTCTTGTTCGGTGTTGTTTGGTGGATTGGATGATTGAAGTCTGAAGAAACAAGACATATTGGCAATTTAACAATTTATTCATTTAATAAACAGGAGCCTCAGTAGCGTGTGGAAGAACCATACACAGCCACAACAGCCTGGCACCTCCTCCTCATGCTGGTCACCAGCCTGGTCACACACTGTTGTGGGATGGCATCCCATTCTTCAACCAGCATTTGTTGCAAGTCAGCCAACGTGGTTGTGTTGGTCACTCTGGCACGAACAGCACGCCCAAGCTGATCCCACAAGTGTTCAATGGGGTTGAGGTCAGGACTGCTGGCAGTCCATTCCATCCTCTCCACTCCCAAATTCTGGAGGTAGTCTCTGAGAAACCCTGCTCTGTGGGGGCGAGCATTGTCATCTTGGAGGATAGAGTTCGGTCCCAGACTGTGGAGATATGGGATTGCCACTGGTTGCAGAATCTCATCTCGATATCTCTCTGCATTGAGATTGCCTCCAATGATGACAAGCCTCATCTTTCCAGTGAGGGAGATGCCGCCCCACACCATCATGCTGCCTCCACCAAAAGATGTTACTCTATCGGTGCAGCAATCAGCATAGCGTTCTCCGCATCTTCTCCACACTTTGACCCTATGATCCAACTACCGTAGGCAGAATCTCGACTCATCACTGAACATAACGTTCCTCCACATGTTCAGGTTCCAGTGCACGTGTTGCCGACACCAGCGCAAACGGGCCTGACGGTGAAGGGCAGTCATGGCAGGCCTCCTGGCAGCCCTATGAGACCAGAGATCGGCTGCGTGCAGTCTGCTCCGAATTGTCTGGGCAGAGAGCCGTCGGCCATATCGTCCTGCAAACCTTGACTGCAAATCTGTAGAAGACAGCCTACGGTTCCTAAGTGCTGACAGGGTGAGGAAACGGTCTTCTTCGGGTGTCGTCTTCTTGGGACGCCCACTTCGCGGCCTGTCTCTGTCATCCCCCGTTATATGGAATTTGGCCTTCACTTTGGAGATGGTACTAGGGCTCACTCCAAATAATGCCGCAACTTGGTTTTGCGGACCAGCTTGAAGTTGCCCTATCGCACGGGTCCTATCCAGATCAGTCAAACGTGGCATGCCGATTCTTGGAGCAGACACCTACTGACCACTGTAGCAGGGCCCATGCTCACAGATGCTGCCAATCAGGTGCCAATCAGTGACCTGATTGTCAGCACCTGGGGGTACCAGAAGCTCAAAACAAGAGTCAATAGCAACAGCAGAATAAGCTGTTTGGCATTGGCAGAGAGGATTTGGCACATTTTTCATGGGCGCAACCCATATACTCAGCTCTGCTGCTCATCCCACAAATGCATGTTCCTTACAAATGTGGCACCATTTAAAAGGGAAATAAACAGGCTTTCCAACGGTATAAGATTTATTGCCAAGAAGCATTGTTACAACAAAGAAATAATCTACCAAACACAAATTTCCTTACTTTTTGTGTTATGTTTATATATATGCGTGGGTGTGTGTGGTTGCGTGTGTATGTATATATATATGTGTGAGTGCGTATGTGTGTATGAATATGTGTGTGTGTGTGTGCGTATGTATATATCTCTATATACAGTATATGTGTATGTATAGAAGAAAGAGTGTGTGTGTGTATGTATGTATATATATATATATATATATGTGTGTGTGTGTGTGTGTGTGTGTGTGTGTGTGTGTGTGTATATGCATATCTAAGAACAAACACACAAACAATAATAGTGCACAAAACCAATGCGTGTTCCGCACAATCTCGACTTGTGAATGTCTACAGAATTGCAGCTGATTTATCACCCCCTGGGGTCGGCCTGCTCGTGAATAAATATTTCTGTGGGATTTTAGCGACCCTCCTTCAAACCTTTAAAAGACTCAAGACAGTGGACGGGCCATACACTGGAAGAGGCACTTCAAACACAGGACTAAAGCTTGCCTTTCAGTTTTGAATTGCCGGAAACCAATGGGAAGTTGTCACTAATTAATGAATTTCCCCAATTACGGCTAATGGTTAAATTAAGAAGGACTTTAATCCTTTTTTTTTTCAAAAGATGCACAGACCACATCCTGATTGAACATACTTGTTGGATTTTACATTTACTGCATTATCAGTAACTTTCTGGTAATTTATAATATTAAATCTCTAAGCCCAAAGCAAAACACTGCAGATGTTGAAAAGTGTCCTGATGACACTTTGATCTTAGCCTCTAAGGTCAGATCATCTTTCAGTTTAGTTCAGTTTAATTTAGTTTATTGTCACGTGTACTAAGGTACAGTCAAAAGCTTTAGTTGCATGCTAACCAGTCAGTGGAAAGACTTTACATCATTATTGAGGTTGAATTCATGATCATAAGTGATAAGAGTGGAATTAGGCCACTCGGCCCATCAAGTCTACTCTGTCATTCAATCATGGCTGATCTATCTCTCCCTCCTAACCCCATTCTCCTGCCTTCCCCCCCATAACCCCTGACACCTGTGTCAATCAAAAATCTATCTCTGCCTTAAAAATATCCACTGACTTGGCCTCCACAGCCTTCTGTGGCAATGAGTTCCACAGATTCACCACCCTCTGACTAAAGACATTCCTCCTCATCTCCTTCCTAAAGGGACATCCTTTAATTCTGAGGCTGTGACCTCTGGTCTTAGACTCTCCCACTAGTGGAAACATCTTCTCCACATCCACTCTATCCGGGCCTTTCACTATTCGGTAAGTTTCCGTGAGGTCCCCCCTCATCCTTCCAAACACCCCTCACCCTTCTAAACTCCATGCATCGTGTTCGACCCAGACTATGCACCTGGCCCAGTGCTAAAGTCTTGTGCCGACCAACTGACCAGTGTATTCGAGGACATCTTCAAGCTCTCACGTCTGCCATTTGAGGTCCCACTTGCTTCAATGGGGCATCTATTGTACCGTATCCAGGAACAGGCCCTTCGGCCCACATTGTCTGTACTGTACATAACCTGGTTAAACCAATCTCCTCTGCCTGCATGTGATCCATATCCCTCCATTTCCTGCACATCCTTGAGCCTATCCAAAAGCCATTTAAACACACACTATCGTATCTGCCTCCACCACCACCCCTGGCAATGCGTTCCAGGCCCCCACCACCCTCTGTAGAAAACACCTGCCCCGCACATCTATACACTAAAACTCCTGTTTGTTTGTTTGTTTGTTCCTGAACTATAGCCAAAACGGTGCACAATAGCGCGACAATTTTAGGCCCACCTTACTCACCGTCGTCCCTTTGGTGCTAATGGAAGAAGTTTCATTGAAATCGGTGTTATATTTTTAAAGTTATTAAAAAGTTTAAATCTATCTCCTAGGGAGGGAAGGAGGAAGGGAGGGGGAGGGAGGGAGGAAGTGGGGGAGGGAGAGGGAGGGAGGAAGGGGGAGGAGGGAGAATAACGGGGGGTTGAGGGGGATGGAATGGGGGGGAGGGAAAGGGGAGAGGGAGGGGGCGAGGGGGGGAAGGGGGGAAGGGGAGGGGGAGAATGGAGTGGGGAGGGGAAGGGGGAGGGGAGGGGGGAAGGGGGAGGGGGGAAAGAGGGGAGGGGAGGAGGGGGAAGGGGAGGGGGAGAGGGGAGCGGGAGGGGAGGAGGGGGGAGGGAGGAAGAGGGGAGAGGGAGAGGGGAGGTGAAGGGGAGAGGAGGGGAGGGGAGGGGCGGGGAGAGGGGGTAGAGGGGAGTGGGGGAGTGGGGAAGGGAGGGGGAAGGGGGAGGGGGAAGAGGGGAGGGGAGGGGGAGGGGAGGAGGGGGTAGAGGCGAGAGGGGAGTGGGGGAGAGGGGAGCAGGGGGAGGGGGAGGGGGAGGGGGGAGGAGAGGAGAGAGTGATGCACCAATGCAGGAGAGGCTTGGGCCCAATGGGTCCACTTGGTCTAGTCTCCTTTAAACTTTGCCCCTCTCACCCTCCAGTCTTTGACATTTCCACCTTGGAATAAGATCCTGGCTCTCTATCCTCCTCCATCAGTCCCATTCTCCCACTTATTTCCCTTTAATCTATCTATCACATGCTCATTAGGTTCTAACAGCCCTCTTGATTTCCTTCCTTTTCAAAGCCCACTCCTACCCAAATATCAAGCCCACCATCGCAAATCAGCAGTGATAAACGCCTGCTCAAATCATTAGTCAGAGGGTGGTGAATCTGGGGAATTCTTTGCCACAGAAGGATGTGGAGGCCAAGTCAGTGGATATTTTAAAGGCAGAGATGTCATATGTTGAAAGACTGGAGCGACTAGGCTTGTATACACTGGAATTTAGAAGGATGAGAGGGGATCTTATCGAAACGTATAAGATTATTAAGGGGTTGGACACGTTAGAGGCAGGAAACATGTTCCCAATGTTGGGGGAGCCCAGAACCAGGGGCCACAGTTTAACAATAAGGGGTAGGCCATTTAGAACGGAGATGAGGAAAAACCTTTTCAGTCAGAGAGTTGTGAATCTGTGGAATTCTCTGCCTCAGAAGGCAGTGGAGGCCAATTCTCTGAATGCATTCAAGAGAGAGCTAGATAGAGCTCTTAAAGATAGCGGAGTCAGGGGGTATGGGGAGAAGGCAGGAACAGGGTAGTGATTGAGAATGATCAGCCATGATCACATTGAATGGTGGTGCTGGCTCGAAGGGCTGAATGGCCTACTATTGTCTATTGTCTATTGAGGTAGATAGATTCTTGATTAGTGCGGGTGTCAGGGGTTATGGGGAGAAGGTAGGAGAATGGGGTTAGGAGAGAGAGATAGATCAATCATGATTGAATGGCGGAGTCGACTCAATGGGACTTGAGATCGTACGTTCTCCCTGTGACCACGTGGGTTTTCTCCGGGTGCTCCGGTTTCCTCCCACATTCCAAAGACGTTCGGGATTGTAGATTAATCGGCTTCTGTAAATTGTCCCTAGTGTGTGGGATAGTACTAGTCCAGTGTTGGGTTATCGATGGTCGGTGCGGACTCGATGGGCTGAAGGGCCTGTTCCCACGCTGTGTCTCTAAACTAGGAACTCTGTCAGCATTCATGCCAGGGTCACTGAAGTGTGATAATGTCTTTTCTTATTCTCCAGGTGCCAGATAGAAAGCCTTGCCCTCTTGTTTTCACAATAATGTGTGCGTATGATCATCTAAAATTCACCCTTATCATCAGACTTCATCTTGTAACCCTTTGGTTATTCGTTGGACATTGAGGAAGCCAGTTAATAGTCATCAGGTATGTTGCTTAGCAGAGACTGTTCCAGAGTCCTGACCTAACTGATATGGAATCAGAGTCATAGAGTGATATAGTGTGGAAACAGGCCCTTCGGCCCAACTTGCCCACACCAGCCAACATATCCCAGCTACACTGGTCAATAGACTACCGCGGGCGGCACGGTGGCGCAGCGGTAGAGTTGCTGCCTTACAGCGAATGCAGCGCCGGAGACTCAGGTTCGATCCTGGCTACGGGTGCCGTCTGTACGGAGTTTGTACGTTCTCCCCGTGACCTGCGTGGGTTTTCTCCGAGATCTTCGGTTTCCCCACACTCCAAAGACGTGCAAGTTTGTAGGTTAATTGACTGGACAAATGTAAAAATTGTCCCTAGTGTAGGATAGTGTTAGTGTGCGGGGATCGCTGGGCGGCACGGACTCGGTGGGCCGAAGGGCCTGTTTCCGCGCTGTATCTCTAAATCTAAAATCTAAATCTAGTCCCACTTGCCTGCATTTGGTCCATATCCTTCCAAACATGTCCTATCCATGCACCTGTCTAACTGTTTCTTAAACGTTGGGATAGTCCCAGCCTCAACTTCCTCCTCTGGCAGCTTGTTCCATACACCCACCACCCTTTGTGTGAAAAAGTTACCCCTCAGATTCCTATTAAATCTTTTCCCCTTCACCTTGAACCCATGTCCTCTGGTCCTCGATTCCCCTACTCTGGGCAAGACACTCTGTGCATCTACCCGATTTATTCCTCTAATGATTTCATACACCTCTATAAGATCACCCCTCATCCTCCTACGCTCCAAGGAATAGAGACCCAGCCTACTCAACCTCTCCCTATAGCTCACACCCTCTAGTCCTGGCAACATCCTCGTAAATCTTCTCTGAACCCTTTCCAGCTTGGCACCATCTTTCCTATAACACGGTGCCCAGAACTGAACACAATACTCTAAATGCGGCCTCACCAATGTCTCATACAACTGCAACATGACCTGCAGCTCCTCCAAAATGTCCGAGAAAACAGACAAGAGATAACTTTTGTTACATGGAGTCCTTCCTGTTGTATGCAAAGGAAGAACATTATTTATTGTCAGACACAAAAGGCTGGAGTAACTCAGCGGGACAGGCAGCATCTGTGGAGAGAAGGAATGGGTGACGTTTCGAGTCATAGAATCATAGAAAATAGGTGCAGGAGGAGGCCATTCGGCCCTTCGAGCCAGCACCGCCATTCATTGTGATCATGGCTGATCATCTACAATCAGTAACCTGTGACCTGTGCTCAACTTCTCCCCATATCCCTTGATTCCACTAGCCCCCAGAGCTCTATCTAGGTTCACTAGGTTAATTCCCAGAATGGCAGGACTATCATATGTTGAAAGACTGGAGTGACTGGGCTTGTATACACTGGAATTTAGAAGGATGAGAGGGGATCTTATTGAAACATATAAGATTGTTAAGGGGTTGGACACATTAGAGGCAGGAAACATGTTCCCAATGTTGGGGGAGTCCAGATCCAGGGGCCACAGTTTAAGAATAAGGGGTAGGCCATTTAGAATGGAGATGAGGCAAAAATTTCAGTCAGAGAGTTGTAAATCTGTGGAATTCTCTGCCTCAGAAGGCAGTGGAGGCCAATTCCCTGGGTGCTTTCAAGAGAGAGCTAGATAGAGCTCTTAATGACAGCGGAGTCAGGGGGTATGGGGAGAAGGCAGGAACGGGGTACTGATTGTGAATGATCAGCCATGATCACATTGAATGGCGGTGCTGGCTCGAAAGGCTGAATGGCCTACTCCTGCACTGCCTTCTGAGGTCCATAGGTCCGCTCACTGTAGGCCCGGACAGTGTAGGTCCGGACAGTGTAGGCCGGGACACTGTAGGCCCGGACAGTATAGGCCTGGACGCTGTAGGCCCGGACAGTGTAGGCCCGGACACTGTAGGCCTGGACACTGTAGGCCCAGACAGTGTAGGTCCGGACACTGTAGGCCCGGACAGTGTAAGCCTGGATGCTGTAGGCTTGGACAGTGTAGGCCCGGACAGTGTAAGCCTGGATGCTGTAGGCTTGGACAGTGTAGGCCCGGACAGTGTAGGCCCGGACAGTGTAAATCCGGACAGTGTAGGCCCGGACAGTGTAGGCCCGGACACTGTAGGCCCGGACACTGTAGGCCCGGACAGTGTAGGCCCAGACACTGTAGGCCCGGACACTGTAGGCCCGGACAGTGTAAGCCCGGACAGTGTAGGGCCCGGACACTGTAGGCCCGGACACTGTAGGCCCGGACAGTGTACGCCCGGACACTGTAGGCCCGGACACTGTAGGCCCAGACACTGTAGGCCCGGACACTGTAGGCCCGGACAGTTTAGGCCCAGGCGCTGGGGGTTGCGTGGCAACCCGCCTCCTGGCCCGGGCAGCCGCCATTGGTGGAGCGGGAGCACCTGGCCGCTGGCAGGGTGAGGTCACGCGGGGCGGTGACGTCACCTTGTCCCTTATTTGGGATTGAGATAGTCGGCACCCCTAGGTGTTGACCCGGTTCTTAGTGAGAGGGTGATGGTGATAATAAGTACCTCTTCCTTTGACTCCTCTCGCCTTCTGTCATCCCAACAATAAAAGACAAAAGGTCGGAAGAGGCCTGCGAGACAACTCAATCCTGTTTAATCCTAAATTATCTATGATATAACAAAGATAAATCCGTTCAGAAGGTTACAATATTGGAACACTTCGGTGCAATAAATTGACCGCCATCATTTGGCGATGCGTCAGTCTGATTAATAGGCCTGGCGTAGTGAGCTGATGTCCTAAATTGTGAATCGGTGGGAAGAGAGACATTGATGAGGAGCATCGTCGACAGTAACGTGGTACCCGGACAGGAGCTCGAGTTGCCCCGGCGATGGTATGAATATTTAATTAATAATTAGTCGTGTAATTCCTCCTCAGGAATGATTATCCCTGGAACTGGTTTTGTGAATTTAATTATTAGCAGTCTTTTTGTTTCCTTGGCCGCTCATTACTGTCACGATTGATGTAACATAAACTCCATTAAAAATTAAAGCTCAAGTCTTAATTACAATGGTACCCTGACTGAAGTTAGAATTAGCCAACACACTGATGTGCAAATGAGTGCATTATTTAAGAAGCATGTTGGAAGTAGTTATGCTAATTCAGACGGTTCACAGTGGTGGAGCTTTTTTACTCGAAGATGCATATTCATTAAATGCACTATGCAAATTTAATGTAGAGACCGCACTAATGCCTTGTTAATTTATTCCGATTTATTGAGTATGACTTGAATCAAGTGCAAATTTAATTACTGCA
>NC_135990.1:15979086-16139086 GCF_053455715.1 Rhinoraja longicauda
AGTGGAGGCCAATTCTCCGAATGCATTCAAGAGAGAGCTAGATAGAGCTCTTAAGGATAGCGGAGTCAGGGGGTATGGGGAGAAGGCAGGAACGGGGGTACTGATTGAGAATGATCAGCCATGATCACATTGAATGGCGGTGCTGGTTCGAAGGGCCGAATGGCCCTCCTCCTGCACATAATGTCTATTGTCTCGTTTCCCTTATCCCTAACCAGCCTGAAGAAGGTCTCGACCCGAAACGTCACCCATTCCTTCTCTCCAGAGATGCTGCCTGACCTGCTGAGTTACTCCAGCGTCTATCTCTTGTACTGTTAGCGATGGTTGAAGGAAATCACTTCACCCCATCCTCTCAAAACGTCCTTCAAGGGAAGAGGGAGATGTACCTTCACCCATCCCGGCCGCCGCGAAATGTTTTCGGTTCTATTACATGTAAATGGCCGGCGTTAAAATGCGTTGCCCGGGGAACGGCGAGTGCTGGAATCTTGAGTCAAATACAGAGTGCTGGAGGAACTCAGTGGGTCGGGCAGGGACGTTCCGGGTTGGGACCCTTCTTCAGACAGATTGGTGTGAGAGGCGGGAGGGAGGTGGAAAAGAGAGGTTAGGGGTGGGTCTGAAGAAGGGTCTCGAACCGAAATGCCACCTATTCCTTTTCTCCACAGATGCTGCCTGACCCACTGAGTTACTCTTTTGACATTGAGACATTGAGTTGGACACTTTTGGTGTCTATCTTAGGTGGATAGGAGAACGGTTTCGCCGTGAGAGCTTCTGGTTGAGACCCGGAGACCGGGAGGTCGGCGGCGGACGTGTCCACTTCAACGAATGAAGAGTTTGACTGGCAGTTCGGCGCGGTTCACCCCAGCTCAGCCCCATCGGCGGCCACGGGCGGTGGGAGCGTTTCGCCGCTCACTCCCGGCACCGTCCCGTTCTAGCCATGCCTCGCCTCTGTGACTGGCCTCAGGATCTACTGACACCAGGGCCCCTCTGACCCCAGAATCACCCATTAACCTGAGGACCCATTGGCCTCAGGTCCATCTGACCTCAGTACCCTCTGATCTAGGCACTCATTGGCCTGAGGGCCTTTCTGACCTTGGCACCCATTGGCCTCAGCACCCTCTGACCTTGGCACCCATTGGCCTCAGCACCCTCTGACCTTGGCACCCATGACCTCAGGATCCATTGACCTCAGGACCCCCCTTGACCTTAGGACCCCTGACCTAGGGTCTCATTGAATTCAGTGCACTATAACATCGACCAATTGGCCCTCTGACCTAGGTACTCCTTCACCCCAGGACCATTGACCAAGGGATCCATTGACCTCAGGACCCCCCTTAACCTTAGGACCCCTGACGTAGAGACTCATTGATCTCAGGACCCATTGACCTCAGGACCCATTGACCTCAGGAGCCCTTTGAACTCAGGACCTCTGACTAGGGATTCGTTGACCTTTGCCCCAGGTCCCATTCTCATCAGCACCCTTCCTGCATTTAACGCTCGATGGCCAAATGACGGGGTGTAAAACCGCGGAACCCCAGCCCAGGGTGGGGAACCCCACACCCCGCACCACCCCCCACCCCCAACCCCAGCCCAGGGTGGGGAACCCCGGAACCCCAGCCCAAAGTGGGAGTCCTGAACGGCAGGTTGAATTGGGTTAGGAGGGAGAGATAGATCCGCCGCCACTGACTGGCGGAGTAGACTTGATGGGTCGAGTGGCCTAACTCTGCTCCTATCACTTATGAGATGACAGTCCCCCCCCCTCCCCAACCCCACCCCACAGTGGTCCCGACCCCACCACCAGTGAACCACCTCGGCTGAGACGCGCGGACAAGCATCGCATCGGTTCCAAATTCCATCAGACCGGTAGATGCCGGCGGTAGAGTTGAGATGGCGCCTCTCATCGTTGTCAAACGCGCAGCGGGCACACAGGTAGACCCCCTGCCCACAGTGGGACCTAGGTACACCTCACAGGGCACCGCGTATGCTGGAAGGGACTTTATTCCTTGGAGCGCAGGAGGATGAGGGGTGATTTTGAGAGGTTACACCATCATGAAAGGAATAGATCACTTGTGCAGAATAGGTAAAGGAATAGAGTCCTTGCCTACTCAACCTCTCGCAATAACCCAGACCCTCCAGTCCTGGCAACATCTTCCCTATAACACGGTGACCAAAACTGAACACAGTACTCTTAATGTGGCCTCACCAACGAATCGCACCATAGAACAGCACAACACGAGAAAAGGCCCTTCGGCCCACAATGTCCTACCACCAGAGGACTTAGGTTTAAGGTCAGGAGGGGTGGGGGGAGATTTAATAGGAATCTGATGGGTAACTTAAACAGCAAAGGTGGTGTGTGTATGGAACGAGCTGCCGGAGGAGGTGGTTGAGGCTGGGACTATCCCAACGTTTAAGAAGCATTTAGATAGGTCAGGTTTGGAGGGATATGGGCTAATCGCAGGCAAATGGGACTAGTGTTGCACGGGCATGTTGGTTGGCATGGGCAAGTTGGGCCGAAGGGCCTGTTTTCGCGCTGTGTGAATCCATGTGCAGGAAGGAACCGCAGATGTTGGTTTGCACTGAAGGTAGACACAAACTTGCTGGAGTAACTCAGCGGGTCAGGAGGCATCTCTGGAGAAACAGAATCGGGGATCTTTCTTCAGACTGAAGAAGGGTCTCGACGCGTAAAACGTCGCCTCTTGCTTCTCTCCAGAGATGCTGCCCGACCCGCTGAGTTACTCCAGCGTTGTGTGTCTGAACCTTTCTTTGTTCTAAACGGAAAATACCCAGCTGCCTGTTTAGCCTCTGCGGTCGGAGAAAAAGACGAAAGATGGACACAAAATGCTGGAGTAACTCAGCGGGACAGGCAGCATCTCTGGAGAGACGGGATGGGTGGCATTTCGGGTCGAGACCCTTCTTCGGACGGGTCTCTTCTATCTTCGGTTTAAACCAGCATCAAAGGGCGTTTCAAGGCGGCTCGGTGGCGCAGCGGTAGAGTTGCTGCCTCACAGCGCCGGAGACCCGGGTTCGATCCCGACTACGGGCGCTGTCTGTACGGAGTTTGTACGTTCTCCCCGTGACCTGCGTGGGTTTTCTCCGAGATCTTCAGTTGCCTCCCACTCTCCAAAGACGTGCAGGTTTGTAGGTTAATTGGCTGGGTATAAGCCAATTGGTTAATGTGGACTCGGTCTAAGCTAGTTTCAGAAGAAGGGTCTCGACCTGAGATGCTGCCTGTCCCTCCTGAGATGCTGCCTGTCCCGCTGAGTTACTCCAGCATTTTGTGATGTGCCTTCCATTTGCACCAGCATCCACAGTTATTTCCCTAAACTAAATCTGGAGTTCCTTCCTATACAATGAAACAGGCTGGATGTGGGAGGGCGGTGGTCAGTCGAGTGTATGTGTGTGTGTCCGCACGCTAGCCCGGCTTGTGGCGACCGTTCTCTGTGTAGAGGCGGGCACGCTGTTGGAGGGGGGGGGGGGGGGGGGGGGGCTCACCAGATGTGGACCGCCCAACATCTGGCACGGACATTTGATCCTTTGTGCAAAGTATCGTCCGACACCTGCTTCACATCTCGGCACAGAAACCCAACCCTCATCAAAGGCGAGAGGCGAATTTGATTGAAGTACAAAGATTGTGGTTCTGCGCCGCCTTTACTCAACATGGGAACGTGGAAGTGTAAGAAAATAACTGCAGATGCTGGTACAAATGGAAGGTATTTATTCACAAAATGCTGGAGTAACTCAGCGGGTCAGGCAGCATCTCAGGAGAGAAGGAATGGGTGACGTTTCGGGTCGAGACCCTTCTTCAGTCTGAAGAAACGTCGCCCATTCCTTCTCTCCTGAGATGCTGCCTGACCTGCTGAGTTACTCCAGCATTCTGTGAATAAATACCTTCGATGGAAACATGGAAAATAGGTGCAGGAGTAGGCCACTCGGCCCTGCAGCGCCATTCAATGTGATCACGGCTGATCATCCAGAATCAGTACCCCGTTCCTGCCCCCTCCCCCATATTCCTTGATTCCGTTAGCCCGAAGAGCCATATCTAACTCTAGTTTAGACAATAGACAATAGGTGCAGGAGGAGGCCATTCGGCCCTTCGAGCCAGCACCGCCATTCAATGTGATCATGGCTGATCATTCTCAATCAGTACCCCGTTCCTGCCCTCTCCCCATACCCCTGACTCCGCTATCCTTAAGAGCTCTATCCAACTCTCTCTTGAATGCATTCAGAGAATTGGCCTCCACTGCCTTCTGAGGCAGAGAATTCCACAGATTTACAACTCTATGACTGAAAAAGTTTTTCCTCATCTCAGTTCTAAATGGCCTACCTGCACTATGTTTACATTTTCTGTGGTGCTGCTGCAAGTAAGAATGTCATTGTTGAGACTGAGAGTCAGGGGAGAGGGAGATACAGAGATAAGGAAGGGTAATGTGTGAAAACGAAACATCAAAGGGGATGCAGACCAAGGTAAAAGTGGAAATAGATCATATGTTAGCTAGGAGAAGTTGTCAACGAAGCAAACAGAGATAAAATATAACCAGGGGGACAGTTAGACTGGTCGGAGAACTGGGAGGGAGGGAAAGCAAGTGTTACTTCAAGTTAGGGAAGTCAACATGGAAAAATAGAAACATAGAAAACAGGTGCGGGAGGAGGCCATTTGGCCCTTCGAGCCAGCACTGTCATTCATTGTGATCATGGCTGATCATCCACAATCAGTAACCTGTGCCTGCCTTCTCCCCATATCCCTTGATTCCACTAGCCCCCAGAGCTCTATCTAACTCTCTCTTAAATCCATCCAGTGATTTGGCCTCCACTGCCCTCTGTGGCAGAGAATTCCACAAATTCCCAACTCTCTGGGTGAAAAAGTTCCTTCTTACCTCAGTTTTAAATGGCCTCCCCTTCATTCTAAGACTGTGGCCCCTGGTTCTGGACTCCCCCAACATTGGGAACATTTTTCCTGCATCTAGCTTATCCAGTCCTTTTATAATTTTATACGTCTCTATAAGATCCCCTGTCATTCCTCTAAACTCCAGTGAATACAAGCCTAGTCTTTTCAATCTTTCCTCATATGACAGTCCCGCCATCTCAGGGATCAATCTCGTGAACCTACGCTGCACTGCCTCAATTACAAGGATGTCCTCCCTCAAATGAGGAGGCCAAAACTGTACATGTCAAGATTCATGCCGCTGGGGTGTAAACTGCCCAAGCGAAATTGAAAGTAGGCATGCAGGTGCAGCAGGCAGTGAAGAAAGTGAATGGTATGTTGGCATTCATAGCGAGGGGATTTGAGTATAGGAGCAGGAAGGTTCTGCTGCAGTTGTACAGGGCATTGGTGAGAACACACCTGGAGTATTGTGTACAGTATTGGTCTCCTAATCTGAGGAAAGACATTCTTGCCATAGAGGGAGTACAGAGAAGGTTCACCAGATTGATTCCTGGGATGGCAGGACTTTCATATGAAGAAAGACTGGATACTCGCTGGAATTTAGAAGATTGAGGGGGGATCTTATAGAAACGTACAAAATTCTTAAGGGGTTGGACAGGCTAGATGCAGGAAGATTGTTCCCGATGTTGGGGAAGTCCAGAACAAGTGGTCACAGTTTAAGGATAAGGGGGAAGTCTTTTAGGACCGAGATGAGAAAGTTTTTTTTCACACAGAGAGAGGTGAATCTGTGGAATTCTCTGCCACAAAAGGTAGTTGAGGCCAGTTCATTGGCTATATTTAAGAGGGAGTTAGATGTGGCTCTTGTGGCTAAAAGGATCAGGGGGTATGGAGAGAAGGCAGGTACGGGATACTGAGTTGGATGATCAGCCATGATCATATTGAATGGCAGTGCAGGCTCGAAGGGCCGAATGGCCTACTCCTGCACCTATTTTCTATGTTTCTATGTTTCTATGAAATATGAGAGCAGGAGGAATCACAGAGGGGGAGCAGAGACAGAGAGGATGTTGCAGAACCCTTGTAGGAGAGAGGAGGTGAACTTCTTCAAAGTAGGCATACCTTGAGGAGATTTCGCAGTGGAGCAGACGAAATGTGTAAGAAGGAACTGCAGATGCTGGTTTACACTGAAGATACACAAAAGATGCTGGAGTAATTCAGCAGGACAGGCAGCGTCTTGGGATAAAGCTTTGCCTTGCAGGGAGTGTGGGGTGGTGTCCCACTGTGGTGGGAGTGTGGATCACAGCTCCCCTTGGGTGCCAACCAACGGCTCAGTGAACAGGGCAGCATTTCACAGTTTGGAACTACAAGGCCTGGAGTAAAACAGCATGGTGGCGCAGCAGGTGGAACTGCTGCCTCACAGCACCAGAGACCCTGTTTTCTCTGGAGGTTTGGTTTAGTTTTAGTTTAGAGATATCACGTGGGAACAGGCGCTTTGGGCCACCAAGCCTGCGCCGACCAGCGACCCCCACACACTAACACTATCCTACACACACTAGGGACAAGTTACAATTGTACCAAGCCAATTAACATACAAACCTGTACGTCTTTGGAGTGTGGGAGGAAACTGAAGATCTCATAGAAAACTCACGCAGGTCACGGGGAGAACGTACAAACTCCCTCCAGACAGCACCTGTACAGGCAGCGTGAGGTGTAAATGGAGTCAATGGAAGGGCGGCACGGTGGCGCAGCGGTAGAGTTGCTGCCTTACAGCTAATGCAGCGCCGGTGACTCAGGTTCGATCCTGACTACGGGCTCCGTCTGTACGGAGTTTGTACGTTCTCCCCGTGACCTGCGTGGGTTTTCTCCGAGATCTCCGGTTTCCTCCCACACTCCAAAGACGTCCAGGTAGGTTAATTGACTGGGTAAATGTAAAAATTGTCCCTAGTGTGTGTAGGATAGTGTTAGTGTGTGGGGATCGCTGGGCGGCACGGACTCGGTGGGCCGAAGGGCCTGTTTTCGTGCTGTATTTCTAAATCTAAATCTAAATCTAAGAAGGGAGGTTGGTTTATGTGATGGTCTGGGCTGCATCTACAATTCGCTGTAATTTCTTGAGGTCTTGGATGGAGCTGTTCCCAAACCAAGCTGTGGTGCATCCCGATAAAATGTCTTCTATGGTGCATCTGCAGAAGTTGGTGAGAGTTGTAGGGGACATGCCGAACTTCTTAACCCTTCTAAGGAAGTAAAGGCGTTGGTGCACTTTCTCTGTCGTTGCTTCAACATGGCAGGTCCAGGAGAAGTTGTTGGTGATATTGACTCCTAGGAACTTGAAGCGTTCAACCATCTCTCCTTCGGCACCGTCTATGCAAACTGGGGTATGTGTACCACTTCACTTCCAGAAGCCCATCACTATCTCCTCTGTCTTGCTGACATTGGGAGAAAGGTTGTTGTCCCAACACCAGGACACGAGGTTCTCACTCTCCTCCCTGTACTCCGTCTCATCATTATTTGATATCCGGCCCACAATGGTGGTGTCGTCTGCCATTTTGAAAATGGAATCAGATTTGTACATGGCTGCACAGTGGTGGGTGGACAAGGAGTGGAGAAGGGGGCTGGGAAACGCATCCTTAGCCCATAATGGTCCGTTATTGGCTGTGGAAGAGGTCATAACGAAGGGATACGTGGACACGAAACATCACCCATTCCTGTTCACACACACACACACACACACACACACACACACACACACACACACACACACACACACACACACTCCTATCTCCACAACCCACAGTTTGTTTCTCTGTCCTAACACATGCACAGACAGACACAAACTGACAGACACACACACACACACACACACAGGCACGCACACACACACAGACACACATGCCCGCACACACCCACAGACACAAACACTTGAACACACGCACGCACACACACACACAGACACACACACACACACACAACATAGACACGCACACACACATGTACACACACACACACAGACACACACACAGGCACACACAGACACACATGCACACACATACATACACATGAACACACGCACGCACGCACAACACGGGCACACACACACACACGCACATATACATGCATGCACGCACACACACACACACACACACACACACACACACACACACACACACACATGCACGCACACACACAGGCACACTCAGACACACATGCACACACATACACACATACATACACATGAACACATGCACGCACACACAACACGGACATACACACACATATACATGCATGCATGCACACACACACACACACACACACACCAGCACACACACACACACATACACACACACACACACACACACACACACACACACACACACACACACACACACACACACACACACACACACACACACACACACACACACACACACACACACACACACACACACACATACACACACATTCCTAGCCCCGCAACCCACAGTCTGTTTCTCTGCCTCTGTGTATATTCTGAGACTGTGACTCCAGAGGGAAGTTTCATTGGTGTACAGCCGAGGACTCTGTGTGTTTCAGTGTGTTGCACATCTTGTTCTTTAAACTCTGGTGAACATGGGCCTGGACCACTCCATGTCATGTGGCAAACCAGTCTGGTGAAACTTTACTCTCAGAAGAGTCTGCTTCCTTGGGCAGGGGATGAACCGTGCACAATACCCCACGTGTGGTCTCACTAACCCGGCACACTTGCAGTGAGACAGCCCTCCTACTGTGCTGAAATCCTCTACCAATACAGGCCAATGTACCACGTGCATTCCCAGTTGCCTGTCAGTCTGTGCCTGTTGGTTTGCAGTAACTTCACAATTGCTCACCATTTAAAAAAACCTCAGCATTTTCCTTATTTTTTGCACTCAATTTGCCTCATTTTGTCAATGCACATTTTTAGAAAAACTTTTTTTCACCTCTAGAAGCCTCCTTGGGATCTCATCACCACGCACTTTCTCATTTAGTTTTATGTTGCGGGCAAGGCGGGGGATGAATCTATCAGTTAAGTCATTGCCAAGGATTGAGAACAAGCTGGATGCGGGAAAAATGTTCCCAATGTTGGGCGAGTCCAGAACCAGGGGCCGCACAGTCTAAGAATAAAGGGGAGGCCATTTAAAACTGAGGTGAGAAGGAACTTTTTCAGTTGTGAATTTGTGGAATTCTCTGCCACAGAGGGCAGTGGAGGCCAAATCACTGGATGAATTTAAAAGAGAGTTAGATAGAGCTCTGGGGGCTAGTGGAATCAAGGGATATGGGGAGAAGGCAGGCACGGGTTACTGATTGTGGATGATCAGCCATGATCACAATGAATGGCGGTGCTGGCTCGAGGGGCTGAATGGCCTCCTCCAGCACTTATTTTCTATGTTTCTAACAAAGCTGGGGTCAAGCACCAATCCCTGTGGTGAGTCACTGGACACAAGAAGGACACATTTGGCACTCTTTGCTTTCCATGTGTTAATCAATCCCCATTCCATCTGAGTATATTACAGCCAATTCCACGAGCACTCTAGAATATTAACCCCAATTTTGTGACATACTCTGTCTTACATTATCATTGCTGTTCAGGGTTTTTATCAACAACTCTCTTAGAATCATAGAAACATAGAAAATAGGTGCAGGAGGAGGCCATTTGGCCCTTCGATTCATTGTGATCATGGCTGATCATCCACAATTAGGAACCTGTGCATGCTTCTCCCCATATCCCTTGATCCTGCTAGCCCCTAGAGCTCTATCTAACTCTCTTTTAAATTTATCCAGTGAATTGGCCTCCACTGCCCTCTGTGGCAGAGAATTCCACAAATTCGCAACTCTCTGGGTGAAAAAGTTCTTCTCACCTCAGTTTTAAATGGCCTCCCCATTATTCTTAGACTGTGGCCCCTGTTTCTGGACTCGCCCAACATTGGGAATATTTTTCCTGCATCTAGCTTGTCCAGTCGTTTTATAATTGTATACGTCTCTATAAGATCCCCTCTCATCCTTCTAAACTCCAGTGAATACAAACCCAGTCTTTCCCATCTTCTGTCCGTACATAATTTGTACATTCTCCCCTGTGATCATTGTGAGATCTTTGGTTTCCTCCACACTCCAAAGATGTACAGGTTTGTAGGTTAATTGGCTTGGTATAAATGTAAGTTGTCTCTAGTGTGTGTAGGATAGTGTTAGTGTGCGGGGATCGCTGGTCGGCGCGGACTCGGTGGGCCGAAGGGCCTGTTTCTGTGCTGTATCTCTAAACTAAACCAAACTAAACTAAACTAAATCAACAGTCCCGGTTATTCAAATTGCAGGAACATTGACAACTGCCAGATTCAAGTGAAATAAAAACACAAAATGTTGGAAACACTCATCATCATATCATCATATATATACAGCCGGAAACAGGCCTTTTCGGCCCTCCAAGTCCGTGCCGCCCAGTGATCCCCGTACATTAACACTATCCTACACCCACTAGGGACAATTTTTACATTTACATTTACCCAGCCAATTAACCTACATACCTGTACGTCTTTGGAGTGTGGGAGGAAACCGAAGATCTCGGAGAAAACCCACGCAGGTCACGGGGAGAACGTACAAACTCCTTACAGTGCAGCACCCGTAGTCAGGATCGAACCTGAGTCTCCGGCGCTGCATTCGCTGTAAAGCAGCAACTCTACCGCTGCGCTACCATCAGTGGAAAGAAAAAGGCAGTCGATGTTTCATGTGCAGTGCACTTTGTCAGAACTGGGAAGGAAAGTCAGAAGAAGTGTTCTGACCTGAAACATCACTTATTCCAGACATCACTTAACCCGCTGAGTTACTCCAGCATTATTTGTCTATCTAAGAAAGAACACAAGTTAGTTTACAGTTAGAGAGAAAGTGGGGGAGGGGGTTGGTGGAACAAGGGGAACATCTCTGATAGGGTGAGACTGAAAGGGTTAATGTGAAATTTGCAAATAAATCACGAAAAAAACCTCAAATTGCTGGAGGAACTCAGCGGGTCAGGCAGCGTCTGTGGAGGGAAATTGTCAGGTTTCCTTCAGAAAAGCCGACCTAAAACTTTGTCGGTCCATCTCCCTCCACAGATGCTGCCTGGCCCACTGTGTTTCTCCAGTAGTTTGGATTTTGCTCATGGTTCCAAATGCTCAAAGCTCAGTGAGGGGGGACCTCATTGAAACTTACCGAATAGTGAGCGGCCTGGACAGAGTGGATGTGGAGAGGATGTTTCCACTAGTGGGAGAGTCTAGGACTAGAGGGCACAGCCTTTAGAAAGGAGATGAGAAAGAAATGTCTTAAAGGGCCTGTTCCACTTTGGCATTTTTATAGGCGACTGCCGGCGACTGTCATAGTCGTAGCAGGTCGCCGAAAAAACGATGACTGGACCCCCCTACGGCAATGTCTACGACAAGCTACAACAACCCACCACCTTGTCGATGGCAAGCTACGGCAACCAGCGACCCAATCGTCGCGACTTAGGATGTCCACCTACGACCGCACCTATGACAACCTACGACCACACAGGCGGCAACCTACGACAACTGAAGTCAACCTACGTCCACCCGCGACAAGCGCCAACTGAAGACAATTCAGGTCATTTTGGCCTCCGGTTTTGACGCCGGTACCTGTCGCCGGTTGACGTAGGTAGACGTAGGTAGTAGCTAATGGAATTCACCGAAGTCAGCACCAACCTACGTCACCTGGTGACAACCTACGACAGCGCCCCCGTCAGGAGACGTCAAGCTACCATCATTGGCGTCAAACCAACAGTCGCCGAAAATGTTTAAACATTTCAAAATCCAGCGGCGACCAGAAAAACGCTACGACTCTTTGGAGACGATTCACGACCGTACAGGCGACACCCCGGCAACCGTGTGGCCACGGCCTAGTCGCCTATAGTTGCCTAAAACATCGCCTAAATGGGACAGGGGCTTAGAGTCAGAGGATGGTGAATCTGTGGAGTTCATTGCCACAGCTAGATAGAGCTCTTAAGGATAGCGGAGTCAGGGGGTATGGGGAGAAGGCAGGAACGGGGTACTGATTGAGAATGATCAGCCATGATCACATTGAATGGCGGTGCTGGCTCGAAGGGCCAAATGGCCTCCTCCTGCACCTATTGTCTATTGTCTATTGTCAGGCGGCAGTGGAGGCAAAGTCAATGGATATTTCTAAGGTGGGGATTGACAGATTCTTGATTACTGTCAGGGTAATGGGGCAGGAGAATGGTGACAGGGAAAGAAAGATAGATCAGCCATGACTGAATGGCGTAGACTTGAAGGGCCGAATGGTCAAATTCTGTTCATGAATTTTTAAAGTGGAGATTGATACGTTCTTGAATAGTAAGGGTGTCTAAAGTGTCGGGGAGAATGGGGTTGAGCGGGAAAGATGAATCAGCCATGATTGAATGGTAGAGGAGACTTAGAGTCAGAGAGTGATACAGTGTGGAAACAGGCCCTTCGGCCCAATTCACCCACACCGGCCAACAATGTCCCAGCTAGTCCCATTTGCCTGCGCTTGGTCCATATCCCTCCAAACCTGTCCTATCCATGTACCTGTCCAACTGTTTCTTAAACGATGGGATAGTCCTAGCCTCAACTACCTCCTCTGGCAGCTTGTTCCATACACCCACCACCCTCTGTGTGAAAAAGGTTACCCCTCGGATTCCTATTAAATCTTTTCCCCTTCACCTTGAAACTATGTCCACTGGTCATCGATTCCTCTACTCTGGGCAAGAGACTCTGTGCATCTACCCGATCTATTCCTCTCGTGATTTTGTACACCTCTATAAGATCACCGCTCATCCTCCTGCGCTCCATGGAATAGAGACCCAGCCTACTCACCCTCTCCCTGTAGCTCACACCCGGATAGGCCGAATGGAATAATTCTTCTCCTATAACGTATGAAGGTTCTAGCTTTTGCAGTTTCCTATGTCTCTGGAAGTAGACTTGCTCCTTTGCCTGTGACAAGTGTTGCTAGCAGTGGGATATGCTCATCAGAATGACACAGCGACAACAGGGAGAGAAAGAAGTGAATCAAAATCACTGATGGGAGAAATGGCCACATTCAACACAAACGGGGAGAAAGTACAAGGTACCTAACCTTGGGGAAGTCAACTTCAGACGCTGGCTTACACAAAAAGCAGACACAGATAGACACAGAATGCTAGAGTAACTCAACGGGACAGGCAGCATCTCTGGAGAAAAGGAATGGGTGACGTTTCAGGTCGAGACCCTTCTTCGGACCCGAAACGACACCTATTCCTTTTCTCCAGAGATGCTGCCTGTCCTGCTGAGTTACGACAGCATTTTAGTTTAGTTTAGTTTGGATATACAATAGACAATAGACAATAGGTGCAGGAGGAGGCCATTCGGCCCTTCGAGCCAGCACCACCATTCACCGTGATCATGGCCGATCATTCTCAATCACTACCCCGTTCCTGCCTTCTCCCCATACCCCCTGACTCCACTATCCTTAAGAGCTCTATCTAGTTCTCTCTTGAATGCATTCTGAGACTTGGCCTCCAACGCCTTCTATACAGTGTGGAAACAGGCCCTTTGGCCCACTGAGTACGCGCCGACCAGCAATCCCCGCACATGAAAACTATCCTATACACACTAGGGACAATTTACACTTACACCAAGCCAATTTACCTACATACCTGCATGTCTTTGGAGTGTGGGAGGAAACCGAAGATCTCGGAGAAAACCCACGCAGGTCACGGGGAGAACGTACAAACTCCGTACAGACAGCGCCCGTAGTCGGGATCGAACCCGGGTCTCCGGCGCTGCATTTTGTGTCTATCTTTGTGTTAATGCAGGATTGGTTTAAAATATTCTGTGGTTCTTCAGTGTAAAGAGCCTGTTTCCATTCTGCCTTTCTCTATGACTCTATGATCCTAAATATTTATCTACCGTCAATGAAGTCATTTAAAAAATAGGTGCAAGTTGAACATTTGATTCGGTCTGAAGTGGCGTGCCAATAACTAATTCCTACAATCCGAGTAACTACTTCTGTCATGAACGTTTGCTCCGGTTTCTTCTTTCCCAGTTAGTTCCTCTTTGGATCAATAAATTGTCATCAATTTTATAAGCTTCATCTTCTGTTAACAGGTAGGGGCTTTATTGAACATCTTTTCAAAATCCATATCAATAACATCCCAAGTCAGTTCCCCATCCACCACTTCAGGCAAGCTTTCAAGCAAAAAATGATCAGCTTTTTTACAGGCAAGACTTTTACTTTTGGCTTGCTCTGATCAGCAAAAAGCCACAAGATGTTGTTGTGGCCGCACTTACTGAGTTTGGTGTTGTGTTCGGGTTTGGTCGCCCTGCTCTAGGAATGATATCATTAAACTGGGACTAGTGCAGAGAAGATTTACAAAGATGTAAATGTGGGATTCATTGCCGCAGAAGGCTGTCCAAGTCAGTGGACATTTTTAATGCAGAGATAGACAGATTCTTGATTAGTTTGGGTGTCAGTGGTTATGGGGAAATGGCAGGAGAATGGGGTTAGGAGGCAGAGAAAGATCAGCCATGAGTGAATGGCGGAGTCGACTTGATGGGCCGAATGGCATTGATGCCACTAGCCCCCAGAGGTCTATCTAACTCTCTCTTAAATTCATCCAGTGAATTGGCTTCCATTGCCCTCTGTGGCAGAGAATTCCACAAATTCACAACTCTCTGGGTGAAAAGGTTCCTTCTCACCTCAGTTTTAAATGGCCTCCCCTTTATTCTAAGACTGTGGCCCCTGGTTCTGGACTCCCCCAACATTGGAAACAACGTTACCTATTTCTTCTCTCCAGAGATGCTGCCTGACCCACGGAGGTTTCTGTCCATCTTCAGTGTAAACCAGCATCTGCAGTTCCTAACTACATATTTTAGACAATAGACAATAGACAATAGGTGCAGGAGGAGGCCATTCGGCCCTTCGAGCCAGCACCGCCATTTTCTGCTCGGCTGTAGAATCTCCTCAAGGTATACCTACTTTGACCTAATTTCCCTGACTCGTTTCGAACCAAAACGTCACCTATTCCTTGTCTCCGGAGATGCTGCCCATCCCGCTGAGTGATTCCAGCTTTTTGTGTCTACTCCCATTCCATTGTTCACCTTATTCCTCTTTGCCTCTGCCCACAGCCAATATAGTTTAACTCCTCCTGATCACATGTGTAACTCCCTAATAGTGGTCCCAGTGCTGTCCACAGTGTACATCGCGTCCCATCCGTCCCTGCCCCAGATCAGACACCAGAGCTCCAAGAATCTCTGGCCTTCCCTCCTGCCCCATCTCACTGGACATACAACTGGGCCTCGTCTACCTGTGTCTGGTGCAGATAATGTCATGGCTATCAGTGTTGCCTTGGTGTCGGGGGAAGGAAGACTCCATTGTGTTCTTGCAAGTCTTTTTAGTTTTTAGTTTAGAGATACAGCGCGGAAACAGGCCCTTTGGCCCACCGGGTCCGCGCCAACCAGCGATCCCCGCACACTAACACTATCCTACACCCACTGGGACAATTGTTACATTTATCAAGCCAATTAACCTACATACCTGTGCGTCTTTGGAGTGTGGGAGGAAACCGAAGATCTCGGAGAAAACCCACGCAGGTCACGGGGAGAACGTACAAACTCCGTACAGACGGCGCCCGTAGTCGGGATGGAACCCGGGTCACCGGCGCTGAAAGCGCTGTAAGGCGGCAACTCTACCGCTGCGCCACCGTGCGGCCCAACTCTGTTGTAAACTCTGTTGTAAACTCTGAAGCTCTGAGGTGGCCAGCTCTGTGAATGTACGATCTAGAAATACCATGGTACTTCATAGTGACTCTCCCCCACCACCTTTCAATCTCCGAGATCTTACGTTGGTAGCCAGAGACACCTTCAGGAGATGTGGTTCCACAGGACACACCTTTTTACCAGGATGTTGCCAGACTAGAGGGTCTGAGCTATAGACAGAGGTTGAGTCGGCTGGGACTCTATTCCTTGGAGCGCAGGAGGATGAGGGGTGATCTTATAGAGGTGTGTAAGATCACGAGAGGAATAGATCGAGTAGATGCACAGAGTCTCTTGCCAAGAGTAGGCAAATCGAGGACCAGAGGACACAGGTTTACGGTGAAGGGAAAAAGATTTAATAGGAATCTGAGGGGTAAGATTTCCACACAAAGGGTGGTGGGTGTATGGAACAAGTTGCCAGAGGAGGTAGTTGAGGCTGGGACTATCCCAACATTTAAGAAGCAGTTAGACAGGTACATGGATAGGACAGGTTTGGAGGGATGTGGACCAAATGCTGGCAGGTGGGACTAGTGTCGATGGGACATGTTGGAGAAGTTGGGCCGAAGGGCCTGTTTCCACACTGTGTCACTCTATGACTCTATGACCTGCGTCCCATGTGGGAACAAGGCACAAAAACCACAGGCAGTGAGTGTCTCCAATGTAAAATCCATGATGCAGCTGTATAAGACTCTGGTGAGGCCACATTTGGACTATTGAGTGCAGTTGTGGTCTCCTTTACAGGAAGAATGTGGAGGCTTTGGAGAGGTTGCAGAGGAGGTTTACCAGAATGCTCCCTGTATTATAGGTTTCAGCCACATTCATAGAAACATATAAACATATAAAATAGGTGCAGGAGGAGGCCATTTGGCCCTTCGAGCCAACACCGCCATTCATTGTGATCATGGCTGATCATCCACAATCAGTAACCCGTGCCTGCCTTCTCCCCATATACCTTGATTCCACTAGCCCCTAGAGCTCTATCTAACTCTCTCTTAAATCTATCCAGTGATTTGGCCTCCACTGCCCTCTGTGGCAGAGAATTCCACAAATTCGCAACTCTCTGGGTGAAGAAGTTTTTTTCTCATCTCAGTTTTAAATGGCCTCCTAGACTGTGTGGCCCCCTGGTTCTGGACTCCCCCAACATCGAGAACATTTTTCCTGCATCTAGCTTGTCCAGTCTTTTTACAATTCTATACGTTTCTATAAGATCCCCAGAATTCCTGTTCCTAGGTTGTAGGAGCAGAATTAGGCCATTCGGCCCATTAAGTCTACTCTGCTATCCAATCATGGTTGATCTATCTTTCCCTCTTAGCCCTATTCTCCTGCCCTATTCACCGTGCGGCACGGTGGCGCAGCGGTAGAGTTGCTGCCTTATAGCGAATGCAGCGCCGGAGACTCAGGTTCGATCCTGACTACGGGCGCCGTCTGTACGGAGTTTGTACGTTCTCCCCGTGACCTGCGTGGGTTTTCTCCGAGATATTCGGTTCCCTCCCACACTCCAAAGACGCACAGGTATGTAGGTTAATTGGCTGGGCAAATGTAAAAATTATCCCTAGTGGGTGTAGGATAGTGTTAGTGTGCGAGGATCGCTGGGCGGCGCGGACCCAGTGGGCCGAAGGGCCTGTTTCCGTGCTGTATCTCTAAATCTAAAAAAAAAATCTAAAAAATCTAATCAAGAATTTTTCAATCTCCACCTTAAAAATATCCACTGACAGCCTACAAGTTGGATAAATGTGGACTGTTTCCTCTGGCATGTCAGTTGAGGGGAGACCTGGCGGAAGTATATAAAATGATGAAGGGTACAGATATGGTAGACAGTCAGAACCTTTTCCCCAGATCTGGAGATGTCCAACACTAGGGGGCTTAGCTGTAAAGTGAGAGGGGGGAAGGTTAATGGAAACTAGACCAAGTGGACCCGTTGGGCCTAAACCTCACGTGCATTGGGGCAGCACTCTCTCCACCCCTCCCCTCTTCCCCCTCTCCCCCCCTCCCCCCCTCCCCTTTCCCTCCTCCCCTCCACCCCCTTCCCCTCCCTCCCTCCTCCCCTCCCCCTATCCCACTCCCTCCCTCCTCCCCTTCCCTCCTCCCCTCCCCTCCCTCCTCCCCTCCCTCCTCCCTCCTCCCTCCCTTATCCCCTCCCATCCCCCTCCCCCCCTTCCCCTCCCCCCCACACCATCCCCCTCAACCCCCCCTTATCCTCCCTCCCCCTCCCTCCCTCCTTAGGAGATAGATTTAAACTTAAAAAATAATAATAATATATTTCTTTATTCGTCCCTCACTGGGGAAATTTACAGTGTTACAGCAGCAAAGTGGATAGCAAGAGAGCATTCATTATAAATAAAAGATACATAAGTTGTCATCAGTTTTCTGTGTGTTCTTAGCTGTTATTGTTGACTCGTCTGCTGGGAGCAGTGCTGGTTGTGCAGTCTCACAGCAGTTGTGAGACACAGAAAATGTGAATAGCTTTAAAAATATAACTCCGATTTCAATGAAACGTCTTCCATTCGCACCAAAGGGACGACGGTGAGTAAGGTGGGCCTAAACTTGTCACGCTGTCGTGTACCGATTTGGCTGCAGTTCAGGAACAAACAAATAAACAAACGAGAGTTTTAGTATATAGATGTGCGGGGCAGGTTTTGTACACAGAGAGTGGTGGGGGACTGGAACCCATTGCCTGGGGTGCTGGTGGAGGCAGAGACGATGGTGGTGTTTAAGAGGCATTTATATAGGCAGATGGAAGAGCAGGGAATAGAGGGGTATGGATCATGCAACGGCAGATGAGATTAGATTTACCTGGCATCATGTTCGGCCCAAACATTGTAGGCTGAATGGTCTGTTTCCATGCTGTAGTTTAGTTCAGTTACCATTAGCAAATTTGCAGATGATACAAAGCTGGGTGACAGTGTGAGCTGTGAGGATGATGCTATGAGGTTGCAGGGTGACTTGGACAGGTTGTGTGAGTGGGCAGATACATGGCAGATGCAGTTTAATGTGGATAAGTGTGAGGTTATCCACTTTGGTGGTAAGAATAGGAAGGCAGATTATTATCTGAATGGTGTCAAGTTAGGAAAAAGGGACGTACTACGAGATCTGGGTGTCCTAGTGCATCAGTCGCTGAAAGGAAGCATGCAGGTACAACAGGCAGTGAAGAAAGCCAATGGAATGTTGGCCTTCATAACAAGAGGAGTTGAGTATAGGAGCAAAGAGGCCCTTCTGCAGTTGTACAGGGCCCTAGTGAGACCACAACTGGAGTACTGTGTGCAGTTTTGGTCTCCAAATTTGAGGAAGGATATTCTTGCTATTGAGGGCGTTTACTAGGTTAATTCCCGGAATGGCGGGACTATCATATGTTGAAAGACTGGAGCGACTAGGCTTGTATACACTGGAATTTAGAAGGATGAGAGGGGATCTTATTGAAACATATAAGATTATTAAAGGGTTGGACACGTTAGAGGCAGGAAACATGTTCCCAATGTTGGGGGAGTCCAGAACCAGGGGCCACAGTTTAAGAATAAGGGGTAGGCCATTTAGAACGGAGATGAGGAAAAACCTTTTCAGTCCGAGATTTGTAAATCTGTGGAATTCTCTGCCTCAGAAGGCAGTGGAGGCCAATTCTCTGAATGCATTCAAGAGAGAGCTGGATAGAGCTCTTAAGGATAGCGGAGTCAGGGGGTATGGGGAGAGGGCAGGAACGGGGTACTGATTGAGAATGATCTGCCATGATCATATTGAATGGTGGTGCTGGCTCGAAGGGCCGAATGGCCTCCTCCTGCACCTATTGTCTATTGTCTATTGACTATTGTTTAGTTTAGTTTAGAGATATAGCACGCAAACAGGCCTTTCGGCCCACCAGTGATCCCCGCACACTACCACTATCCTACACACCCTAGGGACAATTTACATTTATACACAGCCAATTAACCTACAAACCTGTACGTCTTTGGAGTGTGGGAGGAAACCGAAGATCTCGGAGAAAACCCACGCAGGTCACGGGGTGAACGTACAAACTCCGTACAGACAGCACCCGTAGTAAGTACCTTTAGCCCTAAACGAAACTATCAGTCTTAAAATTGTCACGTGATGTCTATGTCGATACACTCTTCCAACAGCAGATGGCAATGCGGCTCCACAGACAGCCTGGAATAGAGGGGAGGAGTGGAGAGGGTAGATGAGGGCAGTGGAGTTGATGTTATCCACACGGAGTTTCAAACATACTCTGAACAGACCTGTTAACTCAGAGGATTGAAGAATTGATGCAATATTTGGCAAAGAACAGGTCAGTTGAGTTGAGTTTATTGTCACGTGTAGTGAGGTACAGTGAAAAGCTTTTGTTGCTATCCAGTCAGCAGAAAGGCAATACATAATTACAATCGATCCATTTACAGTGTGTAGATTCATGATAAGGGAATAATGTTTATTGCAAGGTAAAGCCAGTGAAGTCCGATCAAAGATAGTCCGAGGGTCACCAATGAGGTCGATAGTAGCTCAGGACCGCTCTCTGGCTGTGGTAGGATGGTTCAGTTGCCTGATAACAGCTGGGAAGAAACTGTCCCTGAATCTGGAGGTGTGCGTTTTCACACTTCTATACATTTTGCCTGATGTGCATAATTAAGAATGAGTCTCGCCCCGGCCATTCCCTCTTCTCCCCTCTCCCATCGGGCAGAAGGTGTAGAAGTGTGAAAACGCGCACCTCCAGATTCAGGGAGTTTCTTCCCAGCTGTAATCAGGCAACTGAACCATCCCACCACAACCAGAGCACAGTGCTGAACTACCATCTACCTCATTGGTGACCCTTGGACCATCCTTAATCGGACTTTACTCGACTTTATCTTGCACTAAACGTTATTCCCTTTATCATGTACACTGTGGACGGCTCGATTGTAATCATGTATCGTCTTTCCGCTGACTGGTTAGCACGCAACAAAAGCTTTTCACTGTACCTCGGTACACGTGACAATAATAACTTAAACTAAATTAACTATTGGTTCTGGAGAAGGGTCTCGACCCGAAATGTCCCCTGTTCCTGTTCTACGGAGATGTTGTCTGACTGGGCTTGCACTCGCTGGAATTTAGAAGACTGAGGGGGGATCTTATAGAAACATATAAAATTCTTAAGGGGTTGGAGAGGCTAGATGTGGGAAGATTGTTTCCGATGTTGGGGAAGTCCAGAACCAGGGGTCACAGCTTAAGGATAAGGGGGAAGTCTTTTAAGACCGAGATGAGAAAACATTTCTTCACACAGAGAGTGGTGAGTCTGTGGAATTCTCTGCCACAGAAAGTAGTTGAGGCCAGTTCATTGGCTATATTTAAGAGGGAGTTAGATGTGGCCCTTGTGGCTAAAGGGATCAGGGGGTATGGAGAGAAGGCAGGTACAGGCTACTGAGCTGGATGATCAGCCATGATCATATTGAATGGCGGTGCAGGCTTGAAGGGCCGAATGGCCTACTCCTGCACCTATTTTCTATGTTTCTATGTCTATGTTTCTATGACCCGCTGAGTTACTCTAGGTTTTTGTGTTTATCTTCGGTTTAAACCAGCATCTGTAGTTCCTTCCTGCGCATAAACTATCCCACGTTGACTTAAGTTGTCATCACAGGTACAAATGAGCAACAGAAAGTCTCTGTTCTCTTGAGGTTGTCCTCTCCTAGTGTCTCTTTCTCTGGCGGCCAGTGTACCTCGTTTGGCATATTTTTAGTTTAGTTTGGAGATACAGCGTGAAATGAGGCCCTTCGGCCCACTGAGTCCGTGCCGACCAGCGATATCCTACACACACTAGAGACAATTTACACATTACACTTACAGCTTGCTAATTAACCCACAAACCTGCTATTGAGGGCGTGCAGCGTAGGTTCACTAGGTTAATTCCCGGAATGGCGGGACTGCCGTATGTTGAACGACTGGAGCGACTAGGCTTGTATACACTGGAATTTAGAAGGATGAGAGGAGATCTTATCGAAACATATAAGATTATTAAGGGGTTGGACACGTTAGAGGCAGGAAACATGTTCCCAATGTTGGGGGAGTCCAGAACCAGGGGCCACAGTTTAAGAATAAGGGGTAGGCCATTTAGAGATGAGGAAAAACTTTTTCAGTCAGAGAGTTGTGAATCTGTGGAATTCTCTGCCTCAGAAGGCAGTGGAGGCCAATTCTCTGAATGCATTCAAGAATGAGCTAGATAGAGCTCTTAAGGATAGTGGAGTCAGGGGGCCAGCACGACCATTCAATGTGATCATGGCTGATCATTCTCAATCAGTACCCCGTTCCTGCCTTCTCCCCATACCCCCTGACTCCGCTATCCTTAAGAGCTCTATCTAGCTCTCTCTTGAATGCATTCAGAATCTAGCTCTCTCTTGAATGCATTCAGACTTGCAGGTTAATTGGCTTTCTGATGGGATTTCTGAACTGTACACTGTACATTGACTTGATGGGCTGAATGGCCTCCTCCTGGGCTACAGCAGATTTATCATCCCCTTTCATCCATCCAGTTTCAAATTAACTGCAGCAGGGATGAGTCGAGATGATATTGTCGAGCACAGCTTTAGATAAATCCTCACGATTTTGCCCAGCACCCAAAGATAATACTTTTCAAATTGCAAAAGACACACAAAATACTAGCCCAAGTTCAATACACACTTACAGATTATTTCGACCATAATACCCAGGTAATTATACTTGGCTGGGGATGGATAAATTTGATCATTTAGGATTTGTACTGAGAGTTGCCCTCAATATCGTTCAGGGATAAAAGGGAATGATTTGTCCAGGCTGACTAAGCTAACATGCATTTACAGGTAAACGACAGAGTGTTGGAGGTATTGATCACCAGCAGGGAAGGTTTTGTTTTATATATCAAAAATAATTTATTCAATTACGAGGCAAAATAATATTTACAAACTAAAACTGTGGTTCCACAACCATAATACAAAATCGCCAAATTATCTAAGACACTAAATTGTCGATTAACTATAGCACAATCCTATTGAGGATTCATTCTACCCCCGAGATCCTGGAAGTCCAGGGTTGTTATCAGTGGGTTTGTGTAATGATGTATGGTCATAGTGATAGGAGTAGAATTCGGCCATTCGGCCCATCTACTCTGCCATTCAATCATGGCTGATCTATCTCTTCCTCCTAACCCCATTCTCCGGCCTTCTCCCCATAACCTCTGACACCCGTACTAATCAAGAATACTAACTGAGGCAGTGCAGCGTAGGGTCACCAGGTTAATCCCCGGGATGGCGGGACTGTCAGATGAGGAAAGATTGGAAAGCCAGGGCTTGTATTCACTGGAATTTAGAAGGATGAGGGGGGATCTTATAGAGACGCATAAAATCATAAAAGGACTGGACAAGCTAGATGCAGGAAAAATGTTCCCAATGTTGGGGGAGTCCAGAACCAGGGGCCACAGTCTTAGAATAAAGGGGAGGCCATTTAAAACTGAGAAGGAACTTTTTCACCCAGAGAGTTGGGAATTTGTGGAATTCTCTGCCACAGAGGGCAGTAGAGGCCAAGTCACTGGATGGATTTAAGAGAGAGTTAGATAGAGCTCAAGGGGCTAGTGGAATCAAGGGGTATGGGGAGACACGGGTTATTGATTGTGGATGATCAGCCATGAGCACAATGAATGGCGGTGCTGGCTCGAAGGGCCGAAATGCCTCCTCCTGCACCTATTTACTATGTTTCTATATTCATAGGATGAGAGGGTTTTCCCATCAATTGAGGCTAGGCAACTTGGGACCATATTCCTTGGAGTCTATAAGAATGGGTGGTGATATTATACAAATAAATAGGATCCTAAGGGGGCCTCTTAGACAATAGACAATAGACAATAGACCGATTAGCATCGGTGTTGAGATGATTTCACTAGTGGGAGAGTTGCAAACAGGGGGGGGGGCATAACTGAAACGTAAAGGGCCCGGTCATTAAAAACAGAGGTGAGGAGAAAGTTTGACAAAGGACAGCATATCTCCGGGATTGGCTGCCTGCAAGGGTGGGTGAGACCAGACCATTAAGGTGGAGATAGATAGGTTGGGAAAAAAACTGCAGATGCTGGTTTAAATCGAAGGTAGACACATAATGCTGGAGTAACTCAGCGGGTCAGGCAGCATCGCTGGAGAGAAGGAATGGGTGACGTTTCGGGTCGAGACCCTTCTTCAGACTGATGTCAGGGGAGGGGGGCAGGACCCGCCCCCCTGACACCAGTCTGAAGAAGGGTCTCGACCCAAAACGTCACCCATTCCTTCTCTCCAGAGATGCTGCCTGACCCGCTAAGGTGGAGATAGATATCCATTTGAAAGACTATCGAATTAAGGGTGACGGGGAACTGGCACAGAAAACTATAGACAAAAGGTGCAGGAGGAGGCCATTCGGCCCTTCGAGCCAGCACCGCCATTCAATGTGATCATGGCTGATGATTCTCAATCAGTACCCCGTTCCTGCCTTCTCCCCATACCCCCTGACTCCGCTATCCTTAAGAGCTCTATCCAGCTCTCTCTTGAAAGCTTCCAGAGAATTGGCCTCCACTGCCTTCTGAGGCAGGGAATTCCACAGATTCACAACTCTCTGGGTGAAAAAGTTTTCCCTCATCTCCATTCTAAATGGCCGACCCCTTATTCTTAAACTGCGGCCCCTGGTTCTGGACTCCCCCAACATTGGGAACACGTTTCAAGTCCCAAGAGGACTTGAGGCCAACGTAAATCAGCTGGTGGCATGGTGGTGCAGCGGTAGAGTTGCTGTCTTACAGCGCCAGAGACCCTGTTTCAATCCTGACCACGGGTGCTTTCTGTACGGAGTTTATACGTTCTCCCCGTGACCGCGTGGGTTTTCTCCGGGTGCTCTGGTTTCCTTCAGAGATTTGTAGGTTAATTGGCTTTGGTGAAAATTTTAAATTGTCTCTAGTGTGCAGGATAAAGGCGGTCACGGTGGCGCAGCGGTAGGGTTGCTGCCTTACAGCGAATGCAGCGCCGGAGACTCAGGTTCGATCCTGACTACGGGCGCCGTCTGTACGGAGTTTGTACGTTCTCCCCGTGACCTGCGTGGGTTTTCTCCGAGATCTTCGATTTCCTCCCACACTCCAAAGACGTGCAGGTATGTAGGTTAATTGGCTGGGCAAATGTTAAAAAAAAAATTGTCCGTAGTGTGTGTAGGATAGTGTTAGTGTGCGGGGATCGCTGGGCGGCACGGACCCGGTGGGCCGAAGGGCCTGTTTCCGCACTGTATCTCTAAATCTAAATCCAAAGATAGTGCTAGTGTAGGGGATCGCTGGTCTGCATGGACTCGGTGGGCCGAAGGGCCTGTTTCCTTGCTCTATCTCTAAAGTCTAAAAACAACTATAATCATATTGATGGTGGGACAGGCTTGTGGGGCCGAGTGGTCTACTCCTGCCTCTATTTCCTTGTGTTCTTATGAAGATCAATCTTCAAAACCTTCCAAAGAAGGACCCCGTACATAAAAAACGTACACTTATCCATACCCTCCAGAGATGCTGCCTGACCCCATCAGTTACTCCAGCAATCTGTGTTCTTCTAAAAGCACTTGATAGATTTGCCAAACAGGATTTTCCTTTCATAAAACCATGTCTACTCAACCAAGTTTTCTAAATGCCTTATTATGTCTTAATGGCCGGAGTCCAGCATTTGGCAGATGTCAGGCTAATTCCTCTGTGTTCGATCTGTGGTCTGTCTGCACCACTTCACCAGAGGCCTGGGATACAGACAATCAGGACTGGAGTGATCTTGTTTGAACCCTGTCATTTCTCTGGTGGAGAATAATAATGGACTTCATACAGCCGGCCGAAATAGCTCAGTTGGGAGAGCGTTAGACTGAAGATCTAAAGGTCCCTGGTTCAATCCCGGGTTTCGGCAGTGGTGGGGGAATCATGTATTTTACAACAACATGTATTTTAAAAGACATTTGGACCGGAACATGGAGGGGAGACTAGACCAAGTGGACCCAGTTGGACCCAAACCTCTCCTGCATTGGTACAGCCCCCTCACCCCCTCCCCCTCCCATCCCCTCCCCCAACCCACTCCCTCCTTCCCTCCGCCCTCTCCCTCCACCACTCCCCATTCCCCTCCCCCGCACACTCCATTGCCCTCAACCCCACTTATTCTCCCTCCTCCCCCTCCCTCCCTCCCTGGGAGATAGATTAAAAATGTAACACCGATTTCAATGAAACTTCTTCCATTACGGTGAGTAAGGTGGGCCTAACATTGTCGTGCTATCATGTACCGTTTTGGCCGTAGTTCAGGAACAAACAAACGAGAGTTTTAGTATATAGATGGGCCAAACGTGAACAGGTGGGACTAGTGGATGGCATGGGCAAGTTGGGCCGAAGGGCCTGTATGACTCTATAACTCTATGACCATGCTAACTGTCATTTGATCATTGATTCTTCTCTACGTTTACCACATCGATTATCTTCTGTAGAGAGGACAAGTACTAAGTATTTGTTCAATGCCTCAGCCGAACCTACACCGTTCAGCCAAAACATTATGACCACTGACAGGCGAAGTGAATAACATTGATTATCTTGTTACAATGGCATCTGTCAAGGGGTGGGATATATTAGGCAGCAAGTGAACAGGCAGTTCTTGAAGTTGATGTGTTGGATGCAGGAGAAATGGGCAGGAGTAAAGACTTGAGCGACTTTGACAAGGGCCAAATTGTTATGGCCAGACGACTGGGTCAGAGCATCTCTGAAACGGCAAGGCTTGTGGGGTGCTCCCGGTCAGCAGTGGTGAGTACCGACCGACAGTGGTCCGAGGAGGGACATACCACAAACCGGCGACAGACAGGGTGTTGGGCGCCCAAGGCTCATCGATGCGCGTGAGCAACGAAGGCTATCCCATCTGGTCCGAACTGACAGAAGGTCGACTGTGGCACAAGTCACAGAAAATGTTAATGGTGGTCACGGGAGGAATGTGTCACAATACACAGTGCATCGTACCATGCTGCGTATGGGGCTGCACACGGAGGACCAACAGCACATTAGGCAGGTGGTCATAATGTTTTGGCTGATCGGTGTGTATCTTGCATTTTAATTTCTCCCTCATTGCATCTTTTCGCCCCATAGTTATTTTTCCACTCTCTTCGTTATTACATAATTTCCGAAAATATAATTCTCTTATCATTCACTGTCAAAATTATCTTCACTCTCTTTACCTTTGCAGAAGAATGAATGAATGAGATTTTATTGTCACATTTGACAAGTCACAGTGATATTCTTTGATTTGGATACCCAAGGTATGCAAGGAGTTGCCACATAAAGGGCGGCAACAGTTCGTAAGTTATAGGAGCAGATTTAGGCCATTCGGCCCATCAGGTCTACTCCACCATTCAATCATATCCTTCCTTCAACCCCACTCTTCTGCCTTCTCCTCTAAGCTCTGACACCTTTACTAGTCAAGAATCTGCCAATCTCCTCCTTAAAAATACCCATTGACTTACCCAAGGCCTCCACAGCCTTCTGTGGCAATGAATTCCACAGATTCACCACACTCTGACCAAACAAATTCCACACAAACTCCTTTCTAATGCTACGTCCTTTTATTCTGAGGCTGTGGCCTCTGGTCCTAGACTCTCCCACTGGTGTAAACATCCTCTCCACATCCACTCTATCCAAGCCTTTCACCTTTCGGTAAGGTCCCCCCTCATCCTTCTAAAAACCATGTTTACTCAGCCAGGTTTTCTAAATGCCTTATCATGTCTTAATGGCCGGAGTCCAGCATTTTGCGGATGTCAGGCTAATTCCTCTGTGTTCGATCTGCTGTCTGTCTGCACCACTTCACCAGAGGCCTGGGATACAGACAATCAGGACTGGAGTGGTCTTGTTTGAACCCTGTCATTTCTCCGGTGAAGAATAATAATGGACGTCATGCAGCTGGCCAAAATAGCTCAGTTGGGAGAGCGTTAGACTGAAGATCTAAAGGTCCCTGGTTCAATCCCGGGTTTCGGCAGTGGTGGGGAATCATGTATTTTACAATAACATGTATTTTAAAAGACATTTGGACCGGAACATTGATAGGATACTAGACCAAGTGGACCCATTGGGCCCAAACCTCTCCAGTATTGGTGCAGCACCCTCTCCTCCCCTCCCCCCTACCCCCTCTCTCCCCCTCCCACTCCCCCTTCCCCTCCTCCCCCTCTCCCCTCCCCCTTCCCCCCCTCCCTCCTCTCCCCTCCCCCTCCCACTCCCCTCCCTTCCCCCCTCCCCCCAACCCCCACTCCCCCCTCCCCCTCCCTCTGCCCTCTCCCCCTCTCCCTCCACCTCCCCCTTCCCCTCCCCATTCCCCACCCCCAATCCATCGCCCTCAACCCCACTTATTCTCCCTCCTCTCCCTCCCTCCACTCCCTCCTTCCCCTTTCCCTCCCTCGGAGATAGATTTAAACTTTAAAATGTGAATAACTTAAAAAAAATAACACCAATTTCAATGAAACTTCTTCCATTAGCACCAAAGGGACGACGGTGAGTAAGGTGGGCCTAAAATTGTCGCGCTATCGTGCACCGCTTTGGCTGTAGTTCAGGAACAAACAAACAAACAAACGAGAGTTTTAGTATATAGATGGGCCAAATGCGAACAGGTGGGACTAGTGTAGATGGGGCATGTTGGATGGCATGGGCAAGTTGGGCTGAAGGGCCTGTATGACTCTATAACTCTATGACCACGCTAACTGTTATTTGATCATTGATTCTTCTCTACGTTCACCACATCGATTGTCTTCTGTAGAGAGGACAAGTACTAAGTATTTGTTCAATGCCTCAGTCGAACCTGTATCTTGCATTTTAATTTCTCCTCATTACAACTTTTCGCCCTATAGTTATTTTTTCACTCTCTTCATTTATACATAATTTTCGACAATATAATTCCTTTAACCTTTGATTAATTTGTCGCTCATTCACTGTCAAAATCATCTTCACACTCTTTACCTAGAAACATTCAAAATAGATGCAGGAGGAGGCCATTTGGCCCTTCGAGCCAGCACCGCCATTCATTGTGATCATGGCTGATCATCCACAATCAGTAACCCGTGCCTGCCTTCTCCCCACATCCCTTGATTCCACTAGCCCCTAGAGCTTTATCTAACTCTCTTTTAAATTCATCCATTGAATTGGCCTCCACTGCCCTCTTTGGCAGAGAATTCCACAAATTCACAACTTTCTGGGTGAATTTTTTTTTTCTCATCTCAGTTTTAAATGGCCTCCCGTATATTCTTAGACTGTGGCTCCTGGTTCTGGACTCCCCCACCTTAGCAGAAGAATGAATGAATGAGATTTTGTTGTCTCATGTGACAAGCCACAGTGATATTCTTTGATTTGGATACCCCTGGTATGCAAGGAGTTGCCACATAAAGGGCAGCAACAGTTCATAAGTTATAGGAGCAGATTTAGGCCATTCGGCCCATCAGGTCTACTCCACCATTCAATCATATCCTTCCTTCAACCCCACTCTTCTGCCTTCTCCTCTAAGCTCTGACACCTTTACTAGTCAAGAATCTGCCAATCTGCTCCTTACCCCCCATTGACTTACCCAAGGTCTCCACAGCCTTCTGTGGCAATGAATTCCACAGATTCACCACACTCTGACTAAACAAATTCCACACAAACTCCTTTCTAATGCTACGTCCTTTTATTCTGAGGCTGTGGCCTCTGGTCCTAGACTCTCCCACTGGTGGAAACATCCTCTCCACATCCACTCTATCCAAGCCTTTCACCTTTCGGTAAGGTCCCCCCTCATCCTTCTAAAAACCATGTTTACTCAGCCAGGTTTTCTAAATGCCTTATTATGTCTTAATGGCCAGAGTCCAGCATTTTGCGGATGTCAGGCTAATTCCTCTGTGTTCGATCTGCTGTCTCTCTGCACCACTTCACCAGAGGCCTGGGATACAGACAATCAGGACTGGAATGGTCTTGTTTGAACCCTGTCATTTCTCTGGTGGAGAATAATAATGGACGTCATACAGCTGGCCGAAATAGCTCAGTTGGGAGAGCGTTAGACTGAAGATCTAAAGGTCCCTGGTTCAATCCCGGGTTTCGGCAGTGGTGGGGGAATCATGTATTTTACAATAACATGTATTTTAAAAGACATTTGGACCGGAACATGGAGAGGATACTAGACCAAGTGGACCCATTGAGCCCAAACCTCTCCAGTATTGGTGCAGCACCCTCTCCTCCCCTCCCCCCTACCCCCTCTCTCCCCCTCCCACTCCCCCTTCCCCTCCTCCCCCCTCTCCCATCCCCCTTCCCCCTCCCTCCTCTCCCCTCCCCCTCCCACTCCCCTCCCTTCCCCCCCCAACCCCCACTCCCCCCTCCCCCTCCCTCTGCCCTCTCCCCCTCTCCCTCCACCTCCCCCTTCTCCTCCCCATTCCCCACCCCCAATCCATTGCCCTCAACCCCACTTATTCTCCCTCCTCTCCCTCCCTCCACTCCCTCCTTCCCCTTTCCCTCCCTCGGAGATAGATTTAAATTTTAAAATGTGAATAACTTAAAAAAAATAACACCAATTTCAATGAAACTTCTTCCATTAGCACCAAAGGGACGACGGTGAGTAAGGTGGGCCTAAAATTGCCGCTTTGGCTGTAGTTCAGGAACAAACAAACAAACAAATGAGAGTTTTAGTATATAGATGGGCCAAATGCGAACAGGTGGGACTAGTGTAGATGGGGCATGTTGGATGGCATGGGCAAGTTGGGCCGAAGGGCCTGTATGACTCTATAACTCTATGACCATGCTAACTGTTATTTGATCATTGATTCTTCTCTACGTTCACCACATCGATTGTCTTCTGTAGAGAGGACAAGTACTAAGTATTTGTTCAATGCCTCAGTCGAACCTGTATCTTGCATTTTAATTTCTCCTCATTACAACTTTTCGCCCTATAGTTATTTTTTCACTCTCTTCATTTATACATAATTTTCGACAATATAATTCCTTTAACCTTTGATTAATTTGTCGCTCATTCACTGTCAAAATCATCTTCACTCTCTTTACCTAGAAACATTCAAAATAGATGCAGGAGGAGGCCATTTGGCCCTTCGAGCCAGCACCGCCATTCATTGTGATCATGGCTGATCATCCACAATCAGTAACCCGTGCCTGCCTTCTCCCCACATCCCTTGATTCCACTAGCCCCTAGAGCTTTATCTAACTCTCTTTTAAATTCATCCATTGAATTGGCCTCCACTGCCCTCTTTGGCAGAGAATTCCACAAATTCACAACTTTCTGGGTGAATTTTTTTTTTCTCATCTCAGTTTTAAATGGCCTCCCGTATATTCTTAGACTGTGGCTCCTGGTTCTGGACTCCCCCACCTTAGCAGAAGAATGAATGAATGAGATTTTATTGTCTCATGTGACAAGCCACAGTGATATTCTTTGATTTGGATACCCCTGGTATGCAAGGAGTTGCCACATAAAGGGCAGCAACAGTTCATAAGTTATAGGAGCAGATTTAGGCCATTCGGCCCAACAGATCTACTCCACCATTCAATCATATCCTTCCTTCAACCCCACTCTTCTGCCTTCTCCTCTAAGCTCTGACACCTTTACTAGTCAAGAATCTGCCAATCTGCTCCTTACCCCCCATTGACTTACCCAAGGTCTCCACAGCCTTCTGTGGCAATGAATTCCACAGATTCACCACACTCTGACTAAACAAATTCCACACAAACTCCTTTCTAATGCTACGTCCTTTTATTCTGAGACTGTGGCCTCTGGTCCTAGACTCTCCCACTGGTGGAAACATCCTCTCCACACCCACTCTATCCAAGCCTTTCACCATTCGGTAAGGTCCCCCCTCATCCTTCTAAAAACCATGTTTACTCAGCCAGGTTTTCTAAATGCCTTATCATGTCTTAATGGCCAGAGTCCAGCATTTTGCGGATGTCAGGCTAATTCCTCTGTGTTCGATCTGCTGTCTGTCTGCACCACTTCACCAGAGGCCTGGGATACAGACAATCAGGACTGGAGTGGTCTTGTTTGAACCCTGTCATTTCTCTGGTGAAGAATAATAATGGACTTCATACAGCCGGCCGAAATAGCTCAGTTGGGAGAGCGTTAGACTGAAGATCTAAAGGTCCCTGGTTCAATCCCGGGTTTCGGCAGTGGTGGGGGAATCATGTATTTTACAACAACATGTATTTTAAAAGACATTTGGACCGGAACATGGAGAGGATACTAGACCAAGTGGACCCATTGGGCCCAAACCTCTCCTGCATTGGTGCAGCATCCTCTCCTCTCCCTCACCCCTCCTCCTCCCCCTCCCTCCCCTCCCCTCCTCGCCCCCCCCTCCCCCTCCCCTCCCCCACCACAACCCACTCCCTCCTCCCTCTGCCCTCTCCCCCTCTCCCTCCACCTCCCCCACCCCTCCACCCCCCCCCCTCCGTCCCTAGGAGATAGATTTAAACTTTAAAATGTGAATAACTTAAAAAATATAACACCAATTTCAATGAAACTTCTTCCATTAGCACCAAAGGGACGACGATGAGTAAGGTGGGCCTAAAATTGTCGCACTACCGTGTACCGTTTTGGCGGTATTTCAGGAACAAACAAACAAACAAACAAACAAACAAGAGTTTTAGTATATAGATGGGCCAAACGCGAACCGGTGGGATTAGTGTAGATGGGGCATGTTGGATGGCATGGGCAAGTTGGGCTGAAGGGCCTGTCTGACTATAACTCTATGACCACGCTAACTGTCATTTGATCATTTATTCTTCTCTACGTTCACCACATCGATTGTCTTCTGTAGAGAGGACAAGTACTAAGTATTTGTTCAATGCCTCAGCCGAACCTATATCTTACATTTTAATTTCTCCTGATTACATCTTGTCACCCCTTAGTTATTTTTTCACTCCCTTCATTAGTACTGATAATGGATTTCATAAAGCCGGCCGAAATAGCTCAGTTGGGAGAGCGTTAGACTGAAGATCTGAAGGTCCCTGGTTCAATCCCGGGTTTCGGCAGTGGTGGGGAATCATGTATTTTACAACAACATGTATTTTAAAAGACATTTGGACCGGAACATTGATACAAAAGGTTAGCGGGATATTGGGCAAACGTGGACAGGTGGGATTAGCGCAGACCAGTGCTGTCAAAACACAACATTTGTTTACTCATTGTTAATGGGATCATTCTCTTTTGTTGGTTATTTATTGCTGTTTCTTATGCAATTGGGAATTTTGAAATCCGTACAGTAAAACTCCAGTAATCTGATATCCTCAGTCATGATGGGGCCATTAGACGAGCAGGAATTCCAGTCTATTAGATGTCACCCCCATCAGTTTTTGGGTTTCAGTCTTAGTTTATTTATTGTCACGTGTGCCGAGGTACAGTGAAAAACTTTTGTTGCGTGCTAACCAGTCAGCGGAAAGACAGTACATGATTACAATCGAGCCGTCCACAGTGTAGATACATGATAAAGGGAATAATGTGAATAACGTTTAATGCAAGATACGGCAAGTAAAGTCCGATCAAAGATACTCTGAGGGTCACCAATGACATAGATAGTAGTTCAGGACTGCTCTCTAGATGTGGTAGGATGGTTCAGTTCCCTGATAACAGCTGGGAAGATAGACACAATACTGCTGGAGTGACCAATGACCTCCCGCTCACACTAGTTCCAATTGCTATTGAGGGCGTGCAGCGTAGGTTTACTAGGTTAATTCCCGGAATGGCGGGACTGATTTGGACGAGGGAATTGAATGCAACATCTCCAAGTTTGCGGATGACACGAAGCTGGGGGGCAGTGTTAGCTGTGAGGAGGATGCTAGGAGGCTGCAACGTGACTTGGATGGGTTAGGTGAGTGGGCAAATGCATGTCAGATGCAGTATAATGTGGATAAATGTGGCAAGAACAGGAAAGCAGACTATTATCTGAATGGTGGCCGATTAGGAGAAGGGGAGATGCAACGAGACCTGGGTGTCGTGGTACACCAGTCATTGAAAGTAGGCATGCAGGTGCAGCAGGCAGTGAAGAAAGCGAATGGTATGTTGGCATTCATAGCAAGGGGATTTGAGTATAGGAGCAGGAAGGTTCTGCTGCAGTTGTACAGGGCATTGGTGAGACCACACCTGGAGTATTGTGTACAGTTTTGGTCTCCTAATCTGAGGAAAGACATTCTTGCCATAGAGGGAGTACAGAGAAGGTTCACCAGATTGATTCCTGGGATGGCAGGACTTTCATATGAAGAAAGACTGGATAGACTCGGCTTGTACTCGCTGGAATTTAGAAGATTGAGGGGGGATCTTATAGAAACTTACAAAATTCTTAAGGGGTTGGACAGGCTAGATGCAGGAAGATTGTTCCCGATGTTGGGGAAGTCCAGAACAAGGGGTCACAGTTTAAGGATAAGGGGGAAGTCTTTTAGGACCGAGATGAGAAAGTTTTTATTTCACACAGAGAGTGGTGAATCTGTGGAATTCTCTGCCACAGAAGGTAGTTGAGGCCAGTTCATTGGCTATATTTAAGAGGGAGTTAGATGTGGCCCTTGTGGCTAAAGGGATCAGAGGGTATGGAGAGAAGGCAGGTACAGGTTACTGAGTTGGATGATCAGCCATGATCATATTGAATGGCGGTGCAGGCTCGAAGGGCCGAATGGCCTACTCCTGCAACTATTTTCTATGTTTTCTATGTTTCTATGACTGCCATATGTTGAAAGACTGGTGCGACTAGGCTTGTATACACTGGAATTCAGAAGGATGAGAGGAGATCTTATCGAAACGTATAAGATTATTAAGAGGTTGGACACGTTAGAGGCAGGAAACATGTTCCCAATGTTGGGGGAGTCCAGAACAAGGGGCCACAGTTTAAGAATAAGGGGTAGGCCAATTAGAACTGAGATGAGGAAGAACTTTTTCAGTCAGAGAGTGGTGAAGGTGTGGAATTCTCTGCCTCAGAAGGCAGTGGAGGCCAATTCTCTGAATGCATTCAAGAGAGAGCTAGATAGAGCTCCTAAGGATAGCGGAGTCAGGGGGTATGGGGAGAAGGCAGGAACGGGGTACTGATTGAGAGTGATCAGCCATGATCACATTGAATGGCGGTGCTGGCTCGAAGGGCCGAATGGCCTCCTCCTGCACCTATTGTCTATTGTCTACACACTACGCACCAGGGACAATTGACAGAAGCCAATTCACCTACAAACCTGCACATCTTTGGAGTGTGGGAGGAAACCAGTGCACTCATAGAAAACCCAAGCAGTCACAGGTAGAACGTGCAATCTCCACACAGACAGCTCCCGTAGTCAGGATCGAACCCGGTTCTCTGGCGCTGTAAGGCTGTAACTCCACTGTGCCACCCTTCCGGTATGTTTTTTAGTTTTGGCTCGAGCTGCCCACATCCCACAGTGAGAGTAACATTCCACCTGCTCCCTGATAAGTCGTGCAGTGTCTGAAGCTGAGATTCCAGCTCATCAACTCTCAGCTGAAGTCATAGAAACATAGAAAATAGGCACAGAAGGAGGCCATTCAGCCCTGCGAGCCAGCACCGCCATTCATTGTGGTCATGGCTGATCATCCACAATCAGTAACCTGTGCCTGCCTTCTCCCCATATCCCTTGATACCACCAGCCCCCAGAGCTCTATCTAACTCTCTCTTAAATCCATCCAATGATTTGACCTCCACTGCCCTCTGTGGCAGAGAAGTCCACAAATTCACAACTCTCTGGGTGATAAAGTTCCTTCTCACCTCAGTTTTAAATGTCCTCCCCTTTATTCTAAGACTGTGGCCCCTGGTTCTGGACTCGCCCAACATTGGGAACATTTTCCTGCATCTAGCTTGTTCAGTCCTTCTATAATTTTATACGTCTCTATAAGATCCCCTCTCATCCTTCTAAACTCCAGTGAATACAAGCCCAGTCTTTTCAATCTTTCCTCGTATGTCAGTCCCGCCACCCCAGGGATCAATCTCGTGAACCTACGCTGCACTGCCTCAATTACAAGGATGTCCTTCCTCAAATTAGGAGACCAAAACTGTACACAATACTCCAGACTGGAGGGATTGCAGGGTGCAAGCAGTTGCTAAGCACATCATGGGCATAAGATCACTCACTACACAACGCTGGGGCTGGGGGCTGGCAAAGAGAGGGTATGATTGAGTCAGCAAAAAGCATTTGCAACTGCATAAATAAGCAGGGGATTGCTGAGAATACAAGAGCGAAATCACTGACAGAACAAAATAGAGAGATCATAGGATGAGTACTAAGCCCCGGAGATCTTTGTGCCATAGAGTTGTACAATTACATAGAAACATAGAAAACAGGTGCAGGAGGAGGCCATTTGGCCCTTCAAGCCAGCACCGCCATTCATTGTGATCATGGCTGATCATCCACAATCAGTAACCCGTGCCTGCCTTCTCCCCATATCCCTTGATTCCACTAGCCCCTAGAGCTCTATCTAACTCTCTTTTAAATTCATCCGGTGAATTGTCCTCCACTGCCCTCCGTGGCCGAGAATTCCACAAATTCACAACTCTCTGGGTGAAAAAGTTTTGTCTCACCTTAGTTTTCAATGGCACCGGCTCTCCCGCTGCAGACAGAGGTCACATGCCATGGACCGGGAACCTACCTGGAGCCCCGTCTCGCCCGCCCAGAGTGGAGGGAGAGGGACGGAGGGCCGGAGAGCAGAGTGGCTGCTGGAGGGAGGGAGGGAGGGAGTGGGCCGATGGGCGGGGGAGTGGGCCACTGGGTGGGGGAGTGGGCCGCTGGGCGGGGGGTGGGGGAGTGGGCCGCTGGGGGGGGGGGTGGGCCGCTGGGGGGGGGGGGAGTGGGCCGCTGGGGGGGGAGTGGGCCGCTGGGGGGGGGGGGAGTGGGCCGCTGGGGGGGGGAGTGGGCCGCTGGGGGGGGGAGTGGGCCGCTGGGGGGTGGAGTGGGCCGCTGGGGGGGGGAGTGGGCCGCTGGGGGGGAGTGGGGAGTGGGCCGCTGGGTGGGGGAGTGGGCCGCTGGGGGGGGGAGTGGGCCGCTGGGTGGGGGAGTGGGCCGCTGGGGGGGGGAGTGGGCCACTGGGCGGGGGAGTGGGCCGCTGGGCTGGGGAGTGGGCCGCTGGGCGGGGGAGTGGGGAGTGGGCCGCTGGGGGGGGGAGTGGGCCGCTGGGTGGGGGAGTGGGCCGCTGGGGGGGGGAGTGGGCCACTGGGCAGGGGAGTGGGGAGTGGGGAGTGGGGAGTGGGGAGTGGGGAGTGGGGAGTGGGGAGTGGGGAGTGGGGAGTGGGGAGTGGGCCGCTGTGTGGGGGAGTGGGCTGCTGGGTGGTGAGTGGGCCGCTGGGGGGGGGAGTGGGGAGTGGGGAGTGGGGAGTGGGCCGCTGTGTGGGGAGTGGGCCGCTGTGTGGGGAGTGGGCCGCTGTGTGGGGAGTGGGCCGTTGGGCTGGGGAGTGGGCCGTTGGACGGGGAGTGGGCCGCTGGGCGGGGAGTGGGCCGTTGGGCTGGGGAGTGGGCCGCTGGGCGGGGGATTGGGGAGTGGGCCGCTGGGTGGGGGAGTGGGGAGTGGGCCGCTGGGCGGGGGAGTGGGGAGTGGGGAGTGGGCCGCTGGGCGGGGGAGTGGGGAGTGGGCCGCTGGGCGGGGGAGTGGGGAGTGGGCCGCTGGGTGGGGGAGTGGGGAGTTGGGAGTGGGCCGCTGGGCGGGGGAGTGGGGAGTGGGCCGCTGGGCGGGGGAGTGGGGAGTTGGGAGTGGGCCGCTGGGCGGGGGAGTGGGGAGTGGGCCGCTGGGCGGGGGAGTGGGGAGTGGGGAGTGGGCCGCTGGGTGGGGGAGTGGGCCGCTGGGCGGGGGAGTGGGGAGTGGGCCGCTGGGCGTGGGAGTGGGGAGTGGGCCGCTGGGCGTGGGAGTGGGCCGCTGGGCGGGGGAGTGGGCCGCTGGGCGGGGGAGTGGGGAGTGGGCCGCTGGGCGGGGGAGTGGGCCGCTGGGGGGGGGGGGAGTGGGGAGTGGGCCGCTGGGCGGGGGAGTGGGCCGCTGGGGGGAGGGAGTGGGCCGCTGGAGCCCCTGCAGCAGCCTGGGGCTCAGCTGCATCGGGCGCCGCTCTGAGGCTGAGCGCGTGGACCGGACGCGGCCTACAGCGGTGGAGCAGCGGCAGACGACACCACGGCGACGCCTGGCCAGGCCCACCCTGCAACGTCACCATGGCAACGGGCCTTCATAGTCAGGTCAAGATCCCTGCACTTACAACAAGTGGGACTTGGAAATGGGGCCAAACTGTGTACTGTCTCAGTGTACTGTCTCAGTGTACTGTCTCTGTGTACTGTCTCAGTGTCTCAGTGTACTGTCTCTGTGTACTGTCTCAGTGTACTGTCTCAGTGTACTGTCTCAGTGTACTGTCTCTGTGTACTGTCTCAGTGTACTGTCTCTGTGTACTGTCTCAGTGTCTCAGTGTACTGTCTCAGTGTCTCAGTGTACTGTCTCAGTGTACTGTCTCAGTGTACTGTGTCAGTGTACTGTCTCAGTGTACTGTCTCTGTGTACTGTCTCAGTGTACTGTCTCAGTGTACTGTCTCAGTATACTGTGTCAGTGTACTGTCTCAGTGTACTGTCTCAGTATACTGTGTCAGTGTACTGTCTCAGTGTACTGTCTCAGTATACTGTGTCAGTGTACTGTCTCAGTGTACTGTCTCAGTGTACTGTGTCAGTGTACTGTCTCAGTGTACTGTCTCTGTGTACTGTCTCTGTGTACTGTCTCTGTGTACTGTCTCAGTGTACTGTCTCTGTGTACTGTCTCAGTGTACTGTCTCAGTGTACTGTCTCAGTGTACTGTCTCAGTGTACTGTCTCAGTGTACTGTCTCAGTGTACTGTCTCTGTGTACTGTCTCAGTGTACTGTCTCTGTGTACTGTCTCAGTATACTGTCTCAGTATACTGTCTCAGTGTACTACTGCTACACACTTGTACTGTATCTGAGATTAGGCGTGCCAACTTCCTCACTCCCAAATAAGGGACAAGGTGACATCACCGCCCGCGCCCCATGTGACCTCACCAAGGCAGCGGCCACGTGCTACCGCTCCACCAATGGCGGCCGCCTGGGCCGGGAGGGGGGTTGCTACGCAACCTCCGTTCGGCGAACACACTCGGCCCCGCTCCCCAAACACACTCTGTTAGCCTACACAGTCTGGGCCGATAGCGCCCCCCGGGCCTACAGTGTCCGGGCCTACAGTGTCTGGGCTTACAGTGCCCCCCGGGCCTACAGTGTCCGGGCCTACACTGTCTGGGCTTAGAGTGCCCCCTGGGCCTAATACAGATCAAGGGCGGTCCCGTACGGGACAAACCAATCTAGCCCAATATACGGGATGTCCCAGCTAATCCGGGACAGTTGGCAACTGTTGAGATGCTTATCTGAGATGTATCTAAGTGATTAAGTGCAGCGATACTTGTACTGAACTGTACACAAAAATGAATTTCACTGTACCTCGCTAAATGTGACAAAGTCCCAACTTTTAAAAATCATTTATTTAAAAATATTTTTTCAATATTTCCTTCCTAAGTGATAATGGCGAATGAGATGCAAGGCACTGCCGGTGCTGGTTCAAACAAAAAAAGACACAGAGTGCTGGAGTAACTCAGCGGGTCAGGCAGCATCTCTGGAGAACATGGATAGGTGACGTTTCGGGTTGGGTCCCTTCAGATGGGACACATGTTTGGACAAGGCCTGTGCGGCACGGTGGGGCAGTGGTAGTATTACCGCCTGACAGCGTCAGAGACCCAGGTTCGATCCTACCCTCGGGTGCTGTCTGTGTGGAGTTTGCATGCTCCCCTTGTGACCACGTGGGTTTCCTCCGGGTGCTCCGGTTTCCTCCCACATTCCAAAGACGTGCATGCTTGTAGGTTAATTGGCTTCCGTAAACTGCCGCTAGTGTGTTGGATAGAACTAGTGAAACCTGTTTCCACGCTGTATCTCCAAACTAAACTATTATGGGCGGCACGGTGGCGCAGCAGTAGAGTTGCTGCCTTGTGGTGCTTGCGGTGCCAGAGACCCGGGTTCGATCCTGACTACGGGCGCTGTCTGTACAGAGTTTGTACGTTCTCCCCGTGACCTGCGTGGGTTTTCTCCGAGATCTTCGGTTTCCTCCCACACTCCAAAGATGTACAGGTTTGTAGGTTAATTGGCTTGGGTTTGTATACTTGTCATAAGTGTAAATTGTCCCTAGTGTGTGTTGTCTTGCGTTAGTGTGCGGGGATCGCTGGTCGGCGCGGACTCGGTGGGCCGAAGGGCCTGTTTCCACCCTGTATCTCCAAACTAAACTAAACAAATAGATTAAACAAGTGCATCGGAAGGAACTGCAGACGCTGGTTGACACTGACCATAGACACAAAGGGCTGGAGTAACTCAGTGGAACAGGCAGCATCTGTGGAGAGAAGGAATGGATGACGTTCTGGGTCTCGACACAAAATGCCACCCGTTCCTTCCTCTCCAGAGATGATGCCTGCCCCGCTGAGTTACTCCAGCACTTTGAAACTATTAGAACCTCTGGTTTGAAGGTAGACACAAAATGCTGGAGTAACTCAGCAGGTCAGGCAGCATCTCGGGAGAGATGGAATGGGTGACGTTTCGGGTCGAGACCCTTCTACAGACTGATCTGAACCTCTGGTTTGCCAGCTAACACTTCAGATTTAGTGTTTCATGGCCCTAGTTTCCCATCTCTGGTTACCTAGACCGGACCGCAGTGCAGTGTAAACACATCTGATGCTTGCCCCTGGTGACAGGGGCTTATTTCCTTGTCATGTTTACAGTGGTGATAACTTCCTTTGTTGCTGCTGCAGATGAAAGTGGGACTGCCTGCCCTTTGTGCTCTCCTGTCCCGAGGGACACTCCACAATCGGCTCCTGTGTTGGAACTGCAGACGTGTCTTTCCATTGCTTCAGAGGGTGAGGTTGAGAGGAGACGTGCCAATTAGGAGCTCGAGCTCATGCTGGCCCTGTGCTTGCAGGTCTGACAGTGGTCCCTGGATATTTACCAAAGGAATGCACACACCAGCGATCGTGTTCAACAGCATGAAGCCACCTCCAGCCCCTCTATTACCCAACGACATTGTGGATTCACACAGAGACCGACCGAAAGAGATCAAACAGAGGAAAGTACGCAGGGATATGAAGTTCACAAGTTCATAACTTTAGTTTGTCGGCACCGGGCCTGTACTCGCTGGAGTTTAGAAGGATGAGCGGGGGACATCATTTGAAACGTATTGAATGGTAAAAGGCCTGGATAGAGCGGATGTTGATGAGGATGTTTCCACTAGTGGGAGAGTCCAGGAACAGAGGTTCACCTAGGTTCACGAGATTGATCCCTGGGATGGTGGGACTGTCATATGAGGAAAGATTGAAAAGACTAGGCTTGTATTCACTGGAGTTTAGAAGGATGAGAGGGGATCTTGTAGAAACATATCAAAAGTATAAAAGGACCGGACAAGCTAGATGCAGGAAAAATGTTCCCAATGTTGGGCGAGTCCAGAACCAAGGGGCCACAGTCTTAGAGGCCATTTAAAACTGTGGTGAGAAGGAACTCTTTCACCCAGAGAGTTGTGAATTTGTGGAATTCTCTGCCACAGAGGGCGGTGGAGGCCAAATCACTGGATGGATTTAAGAGAGAGTTAGATAGAGCTCTGGGGGTAGTTGAATCAAGGGATATGGGGAGAAGTTGGGCACAGGTTACTGATTGTGGATGATCAGCCATGATCACAATGAATGGCGGTGCTGGCTCGAAGGGCCGAATGGCCTCCTCCTGCACCTATTTTCTATGTTTTTATTAGCAAATGTATGGGACCCTTATTGACTGCCTCCATTGAAAACCTTTCTCACTCTCCACAAACATCATAATCCTTTCAACCCTCAGAGTGTTATCGACCATACAGAACGGAAACAGGCCCTTTGGCCCAACTTATCCACAATGACCAGGATGCCCCATCTACACTAATTCCACCTCCCACATTTGACTCCTCTCCCTCTAAATCTTTCCTATCCATTTACCTGTAGACACAAAATGCTGGAGAGAAGGTTAATTGGCTTGGTAAAATGTAAAAATTGTCCCTAGTGTGTGCAGGGTGGTGTTAATGTGTGGGGATCGCTGGTCGGCATGGGCCCGATGGGCCGGAAGGGCCTGTTTCCGCATTGTATCTCTAAACTAAATAAAACTAAAGAAGAGCGGACTTTAGCCGGTATCACTCTGCATATTTCAGAAATGACCGCAGTTATATTTGATCGTTATAATTTGGACCCCCACGGAGTACCATCTCTCAGCAAAGTCTCCTTCCTGGTCCTTTCTACAGTTGGTTCCCACATGCCTCCTTACAGCTGATCAGTCCCCAGTCTCTCCACCTTCCTCTCCTACTCCAAGGAGATGTTGATAACCTTGGAAACAGGTAGACACCACAACTTTCAGAGCTCACACTCAAAGCTGTGGGGAGAATTTAGAAGGATGAGAGGGGATCTTATCGAAACGTATAAGATTATTAAGGGGTTGGACAGGTTGGAAACATGTTCCCAATGTTGGGCGAGTCCAGAACAAGGGGCCACAGTTTAAGAATAAGGGGTCGGCCATTTAGAACAGAGATGAGGAAAACCTTTTTCAGTCAGAGAGTTGTGAATCTGTGGAATTCTCTGCCTCGGAAGGCAGTGGAGGCCACTTCTCTGAATGCATTCAAGAGAGAGCTAGATAGAGCTCTTAAGGATAGCAGAATCAGGGGGTATGGGGAGAAGGCAGGAACGGGGTACTGATTGAGAATGATCAGCCATGATCACATTGAATGGCGGTGCTGGCTCGAAGGGCCGAATGGCCTCCTCCTGCACCTATTGTCTATTGTCTATTGAGTGGTATCCATCCCAATACATTTAGTCAAGAGTGTTTAATTGCCATAGGTACCAAAAATGAAATTCTGACTTACAGCGGCACGGTGGCACAGCGGTAGAGTTGCCGCCTCACCGCGCCCGAAACCCGGGTTCCATCCCGACTACGGGCGCCGTCTGTACGGAGTTTGTACGTTCTCCCCGTGACCTGCGTGGGTTTTCTGCGAGATCGTCGGTTTCCTCCCACACTCCAAAGACATGCAGGTTTGTAGGTAAATTGGCTTGGTGTAAGTGTAAATTGTCTCTAGTGTGTATAGGGTAGGATAGCGGAGTCAGGGGGTATGGGGAGAAGGCAGGAACGGGATACTGATAGAGAATGATCAGCCATGATCACATTGAATGGCGGTGCTAGCTCGAAGGGCCGAATGGCCTCCTCCTGCACCTATTGTCTATTGTCCAGTTGGTGTTTGTAGTGCTCATGAGGCTGATGCGTGTTGGGAAAAGGCTGTTACTGAGCTTAGAGGCCAGGGTTTTCATTCTCCAATGTCGAGGAGGAAGTGTTGTTGCCAATTCGTACCGATTGTGGTTTGTTGATGAGGAAGTCGAGGATCCAGTGGTACAGAGATGCCCGGTCGGGGCTTCACGGGCCCGGGTCATCGGGTGTTTCGGGTCTCACAACATCAGACACCCTCGCCCAGGCCACCCAGCGGGGTAGTTAAACTAAACTGGACTAAACTAAACTGGACTAAACTAAACTGGACCAGATTGGACTACACTGGACTGGACTAAACTAAACTAGACTAGACTAGACTAGACTAGACTAGACTAGACTAGACTAGACTAGACTAGACGAGACTAAACTAAACTAAACTAAACTGGACTAAACTAGACTGGACTAAACTAGACTGGACTAAACTAAACTGGACTAGACTAGACTAGACTAGACGAGACTAAACTAAACTAAACTGGACTAAACTAGACTAGGCTAAACTAAACTAAACTGGACTAAACTAAACTGGACTAAACTATACTGGACTGAACTAAACTAAACTAAACTAGATTGGGCTAGACTAGACTAAACTAGACGAGACTAAACTAGACTGGACTAGACTAGACTAAACTAGACTAGACTAAACTAGACTGGACTAGACTAGACTAGACTAAACTAAACTAGATTAAACTAAAGTAAAGTAAAGTAAATTAAGAGTGATAAGTATAATTATGGCATTATAATTATATAATTATAATGGGGTATCTCAAAGGTGAAATTGGGAAAAATATTTCCTGCATTAGGTAGTGAAAATCTGCGATATTTTCCTGGAAGATTGTGGTAGTTGGGATGATAGAGGACAGAGACGGATTGATTGGAGTTGTGTTTGGGTAGAGAGGGCAGTGAAAGCAGATGGGTGAATGGCAAAGACGATCGTGGTCGATGGTGGGGCAACTTCAATGGGCTAAATGGCCTCCGCTGATGTTCTTCACACCTGATGTTCTTGAAGGGCTGGTTGAACATAGAACATAGAAAACAGTACAGCACAGGCCCTTCGGCCCACAATGTTTGTGCCAAACACGATGCCAACTTAAAGTGATCTCCTCTGCCCGCACATGATCCAAATCCCTCCTTTCCTTCCACTTCCATGTGCCTATCCAAAAGCCTCAGATGCAACAGGGCATCCTCCTCATGTTCAACATGATGTCAGCATTAAGGGCGGCACGGTGGCGCAGCGGTAGAGTTGCCACCTCATGGCGCCAGAGACCCAGGTTCGATCCTGACCACAGGTGCTGTCTGTACGGAGTTTGCACGTTTTCCCCGTAACCACATGGGTTTTCTCCAGGAGCTCTGGTTTCCTCTCACACTCCAAAGACCTACAGGTTAATAGATAATTGGCTTTGGCTTGGATAGTGTTTAGGATAGTGCTAGTGTGCGGGGATTGCTGGTCAGCGCAGACTCGGTGGGCCGAAGGGCCAGTTTCCGCGTTGTATCTCTAAAATCAGAAAGTCTAAAGTTCTCCATCTCCTCTCCTGTACTGAACTGTGACTTTGCCTTCTACATTATTCCAATGATGTCCCCTTAAGTTAAAGTAACTGCACTTCTGAGAAAATGTTGTCAACATGTAATGGCTGAGACAACTAGACCAAGTGGGCCCGTTGGGCCCAAACCTCTCCTGCATTGGTGCAGCACCCTCTCCTCCCCTCCCCCTCCTCTCTGCCCCCCTCTCCTCCCCTCCCCCCTCCCCCCCCCCCCACTCCATCCCCCTCAACCCCCCTTATCCTCCCTCCCCCCCTTGGAGATAGATTTAAACTTTAAAATGTGAATAACTTTTAAAATATAACACCGATTTCAATGAAACTTCTTCCATTAGCACCAAAGGGATGATGGTGAGTAAGGTGGGCCTAAAATTGTCGTGCTGTCGTGTACCGTTTTGGCTGTAGTTCAGGAACAAACAAACAAACAAATGAGAGTTTTAGTAAATAGATAGGTGCAGGAGTAGGCCATTTGGCCCTTCGAGCCAGTACCATAAATATTATCAATGATATACTGTGGCCCAACCACATTAAAAAGACAGCAAGTAAGGCACACCAATACCTCTACTTCTGCAATAATAGATCGGGTAGATGCACAGAGTCTCTTGCCCAGAGTCGGGGAATCGAGAACCACAGGACATGGGCTTAAGGTGAAGGGGGAAAGATTTTATAGGAATCTGAGGGGTAACTCTTTCACACAAAGGGTGGTGGGTGTAAGGAACGAGCTGCCAGAGGAGGTAGTTGAGGCAGGGTAGTTGGGGAGGTAGTTAAGAAACAGTTAGACAGGTATATGGATAGGACAGGTTTAGAGGGATATGAACTAAACAAGGGCAGGTGGGACTAGTGTAGCTGGGACATGTTGGCTGGTGTGGGCAAATTGGGCCGAAGGGCCTGTTTCCACACTGTATCACTCTATGATTCTATGACTCTGTATACTGAGTAGGAAGGAACTGCAGATGCTGGTTTAGACATTCCCACCATCACATGGATTGGACGGGTTTAGTTTAGTTTAGTTTAGAGATACAGCGCGGAAACAGGCTCTTCGGCCCACCGGGTCCGCGCCGACCAGTGATCCCCGCACATTAACACTAACCTACACCCACTAGGGACAATCTTTTTACATTTACAAACCCAATTAACCTACAAACCTGCACGTCTTTGGAGTGTGGGAGGAAACCGAAGATCTCGGAGAAAACCCACGCAGGTCACGGTGAGAACGTACAAACTCCGTACAGACAGCACCCGTAGTCGGGATGGAACCCGGGTCTCCGGCGCTGCATTCGCTGTAAGGCAGCAACTCTACCGCTGCACCACCGTGATTAACCTGTGGGTTTAGAGGGATATGGACCAAATGTAGGTAAGTATGGCCGGTGTAGATGCGACATGTTGGTCGGTGTGGGTAAGTTCGGCTGTTTCCACACTGTATGACTCTGACTCTATTCAGAAACAAAGAGGCAATATCACAAAGGGGTCGACTTTACTCGAGTAGTTAATGGGAAGATGGGAATATTAAATTATTGGTGTGACACCTGAAGCTGTACCTTACAAGCAACTTCACTTGTGCTGGGAAATAATAATTCATGTGCTCAGAATACTAATAATATGTACAATGGAGAGTCTTGTATTAAACATGTCACTAACAGAGGGCCAGTGATAAATATTGAGTGACTACTCCAGTTGAAATCTCTATTTAAAACGCCACATTCTGTCATTTCTTATGAATCAACCTTGTAATTATTTTGGAGCAGGGAGACTGTAAGGATTTAACTCACGATGTCCTTTCCAATGTTTGCCCACAGCTAAAGTGCAGTGTAGCAGTACCAGTGATTAATCCTCTGCCTTCAGCATTGAGCAGCAGCTCCTTTTCATTGCGAAAGCAATCAGTGAGATGGAAAGTTTGCTGCTGCTGCCAAACGGTTAAAGCAGCGGTTTTGGGCAAAGAGTCGACGGGGCTCGTGTGGGACCCACTCATCTCCGAATGGATTCCCACTCCCTGCTCCTCCCCTCAGCAATGCCGAACGGGAAGCTCTCAGTCAATCCAACAGTCAGGAGTGTGCAGGAAGGAACTGCAGATGCTGCTTTACACCGACGATAGCCACAAAGTGCTGGAGTAACTCAGCGGGTCAGGCAGCATCTCTGGAGAAAAGGAATAGGTGATGTTTCGGGTCGAGACCCTTCTTCAGGCTGAGAGTCAGGGCAAAGGGAGACGAGAGATTGCGGAGATGTGGACCAAATACTGGCAGATGGGGCAGGTTGGCCGGTGTGGGCAAGTTGGGCCGAAGGGCCTGTTTCCATGCAGTATCACTCTATGACGATGACTCTGATACCAAAAGATATAGAATAAACTAGACCAAGTGGACCTGTTGGGCCCAAACCTGCAGCACCCTCTCCTACCATCCCCCCTTCCACTCCCCTTCACCCCTCCCCCAATACGCCCCACTCCCCCCTCCCCTCTCTCCCTCCCTCCCCCCTCCCCCCCCCCATACGATCCCATCATTGATCAAAGCATCAATAACCCTCTTGAGTTTTCGTTTCGGGATATTGCGTTGAAACAAGGCCTTGCGGCCCACTGTGTCCATGCCGACCATCGGTCACCCAATAACACTCGTTCCACGTTGTCCCAATTTTACAGAAGCCTCCAAACATGTTTTTTTGGGGTGTGGGCGGAAACCGGAGCACCCGGAGAAAACCCACGCGGTCACAGGGAGAACGTACAAACATCGTGCGGACAGCGCCCGTAGTCAGGATGGAACCCGGGTCTCCGGCGCTGTGGGCATAATGTTTTGGCTCATCGGTGTATAACAAGTTGCCAGAGGAGGTATTTGAGGCAGGTACAACACCAACAAAACATTTGGATGGATACATGGATAGGAAAGGTTTAGAAGGATTTGGATCGATGTTGGCAAATAGGAGCACAGGGTGTCTAAGTTTTTTTTTAACCAAAAGTAATTTTAATCAACTATTTACAAATATACAGTATAAAATACAAACAAACCCACCACCAAAATACAAAATAAAACAAATGTTCTTAAATATTCAGTCACTATTTCCCCATCTTTATTAAGGATGCATTCCACCCCCCGCGGTGCCCAGCGGTCCCGGAAACCCCCCAGGGTGCCCGTGGACAGCGTGCGGTCCCTCTCCAACACCACCCGGGCGCGGACGGACGTAACCCCGGAAAAGGGGCAGGCAGCCGGCTCGGGCAGAGCCCTCTTCTGCCTGGCGCCGTGACTCGCAGATGGCCAACTTGGCCAGGCCCAGGAGCAACTCAACCAGGACATCTTAACCCCCCCCCCCCTAAAATGCAGAATATATCTCATCTATCAATTCACAGATTTTTGTTATTTTTCTTTGTAAATGTTTCTGCAAGTTTCTGCCGACTAAAATGGCGCCGTGACACACTACGGTCTTTAGGGTCGAGTGGTCTAGCTTGCTCCTCTACTATCTTTGGGCCGAAGGGCCTGTTTCCATGCTGTATCAAGAAACATAAAAACAGATTGTAATAGCTTCCAGATAGTCACAAAAAAGTTGGAGTAACTCAGCGGGTCAGGGAGCATCGCTGGAGAAAATAAATAGGTGACGTTTCAGATGGAAATCCTTCTTCAGACTGAGAGTCAGGTGAAAGGAAAACGGAGATATAGAAGGTGCAAAGGACAAATGAATGAATGAAATGTACAACGCAATGATGATTTAAGGGCCTGTCCCAGTTACGCAATTTTTAAGGCGACTGCCGGCGACTGTCAAAGTCGTAGCAGATCGCCAAAATTTTCTTTGCCCTACGACAATGACCACGACAATGACCACGACAATGACCACGACAATGACCACGACAATGACCACGACAATGACCACGACAATGACCGCAACAATGACCGCGACAATGACCGCGACAATGACCAAGACAATGACCACGACAATGACCACGACAATGACCACGACAATGCCGAGTCAGGTCGATACAAGTGACTTTTTGTGTGAAACTAGCACCTGGCTGAGAGATTATACCGTCCTCGGAAACATCACGAAATCCCCACGCTTACCTGTCCGTCAAACTGTCGCCTCCAATCTACCCGTCAAATGTCCTGACGGTAAATGAATTGGTTAAACAAAACTATCTTCTGGTATCTTCAAATGCCTTTTCTTAATTTAATATTATGTGCTTCTAAATGCATCTGCGACAACCTAGCAAACCTGGGGACAGCGTGCGACAGACAGCGCCCGCAATAAGCTACGATACCTGGCCACAAGCCAGCTGGCGCACAGACATTTCTAGCGGGTAGATTGTACCGCGACTCGCCGAGATCCGCTACGATTCATTGAAGACTCCTCACGGTCACGCCCGCGACACCCCGGCAAACGTTCAGCGACAGCCTAGTCACCGGCAGTCGCCTTAAAGTCGCCTAAGTGGGACAGGGCCTTAAGGCAACGTCACCTATTCCTTTTCTCCAGAGAAGCTGCCTGACCCGCTGAGTTACTCCAGCATTGAGTATCCAACCTGTTCAATGTTCCTTCCGAAGACACCCACTCCATACCCAGAAGTGCATTCAACGTGAATGCATCTTTCACTAAGCAAGGTGACCAGAACTGTCCGCAACGCTTTAAATGTGACCCTCACTGGGGTCTTTTCAGTTGTAGTAAGACATTATTATTTTTAGTAGGAAATAAACTGTAGATGCTGGTTAAAATCGAAGGTAGACACAAAATGCTGGAGTAACTCAGCGGGTTAGGCAACATCTCGGGAGAGAAGGAATGGGTGACGTCACCTATTCCTTCTCTCCTGAGATGCTGCCTGACCCGCTGATTTACTCCAGCATTTTGTGTCTACCATTATTATTTTTAGTTCAGTTTAGTTTAGAGATACAGCGCGGAAACAGGCCCTTCTGCCTGCCGAGTCTGCACCGACCAGCGACCCCCGCACACTAACACTATCCAACAACACAAGGGACAATTTACAATTATAACAAGCCAATTAGCCCACAAATGTCTTTGGAGTGTGGGAGGAAACCGAAGATCTCGGATAAAACTCACGCAGGTCACGGGGGGAACGTACAAACTCCCAACGTACTGACAGCGCCCGTAGTCAGGATCGAACCCGGGTCTCTGGAGGTGTAAGGCAGCAACTGAACCATTGCGCCACCCAATCTTTTCTTCTTTGAAATAAAGCTCGCACTGCATTAGCTGCCTGATGCTCCCATCTGCTGATATTTTACATACAAGGGCCAGAAAATCCTGTTTTCCTGTAGTTTCTAAATTGACGTAGGTCATTTGGGGTGGCACGGTGGCGCAGCGGTACCTGCGTGGGTTTTCTCCGGGTGCTCCGGTTTCCTCCCACACTCCAAAGACGTACAGGCTTGTAGGTTAATTGGCTTTGGTAAAATTGTAAATTGTTCCTGGTGTGCAGGACAGTGCTTTGAGGTCCCCTGTCCCCACCCCCACTTGTTCCTCCCCTGCCCCACTCCCCCAGCCCTGCCTCCATCCCAATTCCTCCCTCCCCTTCCCCTCCCCTCACCCCCACATCCCACTCTCTCCTCCCCACCCCCACTCTCCCCTCCTCCCCACCCCCACTCTTCCCCCCACCCCCACTGCCCCCCTTCCACCCACCCCCTCTTCCCCCTCCCCTCACCCCCTCCTCCCCCTGCCCCTACCCCCTCCTCCCCCCTTCCCCCACCCCCACTCTCCCCGATCCCCTCCCCGCACTCCCACTCTCCCCCTCCTCCCCCACCCCCACTGCCCCTCTTCCACTCACTCTCCCCCACCGCCACTCTCTCCTCCCCCCCACTCTCCCATCCTCCCCACCCCCACTCCACCACCCCCCACCCCCACTCTCCACCCCCCCCACCCCCACTCTCTCCTCCCCACCCCCACTCTCCCATCCGCCGCACCCCCAATCTCCCCTCCTCTCCACCCCCACTCTCCCCCACCCCCCCACCCCCACTCTCTCCTGCCCCCACCCCCACTCTTCCCCCCACCCCCACTGCCCCCTTCCACCCACCCCCTCTTCCCCCTACCCCCACCCTCCCCTCCACCCATTCTGCCGCCATGCCTACTCCCATTCTTTGAGCCGTTGGCTGCGAAAGGCACTTACCAGTGCCCGTGCGTTCAACGCTGACTGCCGATGTGCGAGTCTCGGGTGTGAAGGGAGAGAGAACGACTGAGCGCGGTCAGGCGGTGGCGCTGCCGGCAGCCACCTTGTTTTGGCGAGTGAGGACCAAGTGAAGTCGAACGGGTCCCATTGTGACGTCACACGCTGAGGACTTTCAGGAAATGGGGTAGAAATTGAATTTTTGAACTTTAAAATGTCTGTAGCTTTAAAAATGTAGCTGCAATTTGGATGAGAGTTGTTAGACATTATGCCCAGGATAATGGTGAGTAAGGAGGGCCAACAATTGTGGTGCTACGGTGTACCGTTTTGGCTGTGCGAAGCACCAAAGTTATGCTGCACACAAACACACATACACACGTACACACGGACAGAGAGTTTTAGGGCCCATTCCGCATAGAGGGGGGACAGGGAAGGGGAGAGGGTGTCACTGAGTGAGTGAGCCCTGGATCTAAAGCCTCTCCTGTATTGTAGCACCCTCAACCCCCCACTCAATCCCCATTATCCCCCCTCCTCCCCCCACTGACCCACTCCATCCCCCCTACCCACCCCTACTTGCCCCTCCCCACTTGCCCCTCCCCTGCCCCCACCCCTACTTGCCCCTCCCCACTTACCCCTCCTCTACCCCCACTCCCCCTAGCCCTGCCTCCACCCCCATTTCCCCCTCTCCTCACCCCCACTCCCTCGCCACCCTCTACCCCCACTCTCCCTGCCCGCACCCCTCTCCCCCCACCCCCAATCTTCCCTCTTCCTCCCCCCCACTCTCTCCACCCCCGTCCCCTCCTTCCCCTCTCTCCTTCCCCACCCCCCCCTTCCCCCACTCCCACCTCCCCCACCCCTCCCCCCATTCTCCCCGCTTCCCCACCCCCACTCTCCCCTGCCCCGCACTGTCCCCCTTACCCCCCCACCCCCACCCTCTGTTACCGCGACCCCCAACCCCCTCACCCCACCATCCACTGCCCCCCACACCCACTGTCCCCCTTCCCCCACCCCTCCTCCCCCACTCCCACTCTCCCCGACCCCCTTCCCCCCACCCCCACTCTCTCCTTCCCCCCAACCCCACTCCCTTCCTACCCCACTGACTGTCTCCTTCCCCCCATTCCCCACCTACCCCCACCCTCCCCTCCACCCACTCGACCCCCCCCCTTTAAGGCTGCTTAAAGCTCCTCCGTGCGAGGGGGGAGAGGAAAGAGGAGAGGATGGCATTGAGCCGGGTGCCCCCCCCCCTCCCCTCTCAGAGCGGGAGTGGCGACTACACCTCCCGGCGGTCAGTACGGCCCGATCTGAGGATCGTCAGGCGTGAGGCATGCCGGGACGGGCGGCGGTGCTCCGGGGTGGGGGGAGCGCGAGCTGATCTCACAGGCACACGGGTCCCATTGTGATGTCACACGCTGAAGACATTCAGGAAATGGGTTAGAAAGGACATTTTTAAACTTTAAAATATCTCTAGCTTTAAAAATGTAGCTTCAATTTGAATGAGAGTTGTTGCATTATATGGGCAGGATAATAGTGAGTAACGTGGGCCAAACATTGAGGTGCTATGGTGTACCATTTTGGCTGTGCGAACGACAATAGTTATGGTGGACACAAACACACATACACACATACACACATACACACGGACAGAGAGACAGACAGACAGACAGACAGACAGACAGACAGACAGACAGACAGACAGACAGACAGACAGACAGACAGACAGACAGACAGACAGACAGACAGACAGACAGACAAATGTGTCCATGCAGGAAATGGATAATGTGCAGGCAGATGGGATTAATTTATCGGCATTATATTTACAGCATGAACATGGTGGGCTGAAGGGCCTGTTCGTGTGCTGTATTTTTCCATAGAGCCATAGAGTGATACAGTGTGGAAACAGGCCCTTTGGCCCAACTTGCCCACACCGGCCAACAGTCCTGGCTACACCGGTCCCATCTGCCCACGTTTGGCCCATATCCCTCCAAACCTGTCCTATCCATGTACCTGTCTAACTGTTTCTTACACGTTGGGATAGTCCCAGCCTCAACTACCTCCTCTGGCAGCTCGTTCCATACACCCACCACCCTTTGTGTGAAAAAGTTACCCCTCAGATTCCTATTAAATCTTTCCCCCTTCACCTTAAATCCTCTGTCCTCTGGTCCTCGATTCCCCGACTCTGGGCATGAGACTCCGAGCGGCACGATGGCGCAGCGGTAGAGTTGTTGCCTTACAGCGAATGCAGCGCCGGAGACCCGGGTTCGATCCCGACCACGGGCGCTGTCTGTACGGAGTTTGTACGTTCTCCCCGTGAATCGCGTGGGTTTTCTCCGAGATCTTCGGTTTCCTCCCACACTCCAAAGACGTCCAGGTATAATTGGCTTGGCTTGGTAAATGTAGGCTAGGTAAATGTAGACGTCCAGGTATAATTGGCTTGGCTTGGTAGGCTAATTGGCTTGGTAAATGTAAAAAATTGTCCTTAGTGTATGTAGGATTGTGTTAATGTGAGGGGATCGCCGGTCGGCGCGGACCCGGTGGGCCGAAGGGCCTGTTTCCACGCTGTATCACTAAACTAAACTAAACTACGTGCATCTACCCAATCTATTCCTCTCATGATTTTATACACAATATAAAATTACATGTCCTTTGTTTCAGATTGAATCAAATTCAATATTGATAGAATCTTTTTCCATAATCTAACACTCCCCTTAACTATCAGACTTAATTGACCAATTCTCATTACACTTATGATGGATCTAGATTAGTGCCTTACCTTGCGTGTTTCTCTTCTCACTGACAGAGCCCATTGTGAACAAACTGCATGAATTCCTCCTCCACATTATTCCTGCCCCATTGCTTTCCATGTCTTGCTTTAGATTTAAGTGCCTCTTGATGGTATTATTGCCCCCTGTTTTACAAGCCTGGCTAATTCCCTGATTTACACCCTGTCTTGTATCACCACTGCGATTTGGATATCTCTCAGCAGTCCATACCGGCAATTCCTGCCTCTGCCACTTCCAAAACCAATTCTCCTTATTGATTTTTGAATGATCTCTCCGCTGCTTTTAAGGGCCTGTCCCAGTTAGGCGTTATTTTAAGGCGACTGCCGGTGACTGTCATGGTCGTAGCAGGTCACCGACAAACCAGCGACTGGAGCCCCCCCTACGACAATGTCTACGACAAGCTACAACAACCTACCACCTAGTCGACGCCAAGCTACGGCAAGCTGCCGACAACCGGCGACCCAATCGTCGCGACTTAGGACGTCCACCTACGATCGCATCTACGACCGCACATACAACAACCTACGACAATCTAAGGCGGCACGGTGGCGCAGCGGTAGAGTTGCTGCCTTACAGCGAATGCAGCGCCGGAGACTCAGGTTCGATCCTGACTACGGGCGCCGTCTGTACGGAGTTTGCACGTTCTCCCCGTGACCTGCGTGGGTTTTCTCCGAGATCTTCGGTTTCCTCCCACACTCCAAAGACGTGCAGGTATGTAGGTTAATTGGCTGGGCAAATTTAAAAATTGTCCATAGAGGGTGTAGGACAGTGTCAGTGTGCGGTGATCGCTGGGCGGCGCGGACCCGGTGGGCCGAAGGGCCCGTTTCTGCGCTGTATCCCTAAATCTAAAATAATCTAAATGAACCTACATCCACCCGTGACAAGCTACGACCGTGTCGGTGACAACTAAAGACAATTCACGTCAATTTGGCCTCCGGTTTTGACGCCGGTACCTGTCGCCGGTTGACGTGGGTTGACGTAGGTCGTCGCCAATGGAATTCACCAAAGTCAGCACCGGGGACAACCTACGTCACCTGGTGACAACCTACGGCAGCGCCCCCGTCAGGAGACGTCAAGCTACCATCATTGGCGTCAAACCAACAGTCACCGAAAATGTTTAAACATTTCAAAATCCAGCGGCGACCAGAAAAACGCTACGACTCTTTGGAGACGACTCAGGACCGTACAGGCGACACCCCGGCAACCGTGTGGCAACGGCCTAGTCGTCTGTAGTCGCCTAAAACATCGCCTAAATGGGACAGGGGCTTTATCCCCTTCTTTGAGTTGAGTTGTGTTTATTTTTTTTTAGTTTTAGTGTAGAGATACAGCACGGAAACAGGCCCTTCGGCCCACCGAGCCCACACCGGCCAGCGATCCCCACACATTAACACTACCCTACACGCACTGGAGATCATTTTACATTTATACCAAGCCAATTAACCTATTCATCTTTGGAGTGTGGGAGGAAACTGAATATCTCGAAGGAAACCCAGCAGAGTTGCTACCTTAGATAGATCCTGACGACGGGTGCTGTCTGTACGGAGTTTGTACGCTCTCCCCGTGATCGGCGTGGGTTTTCTCCGGGTGCTCCAGTTTCTTCCCACATTCGAACGATGTACAGATTTGTCGGATAATTGGCTTCGGTAAAACCAGTAAATTGTCCCTCGTGTGTGGGATAGCGTTAGTGTACGGGGATCGCTGGTCGGTGCGGACTCGATGAGCCGTAAGGCCTGTTTCTGCATTGTATCTCTAAACTAAACTATTTGTAAAGTTACCTCTCTGCCCTTAGCAAAGCCTGCATTCAGTGGATGCCCTGCTGTGAATTAAAGCACATTGACTCTCGACAGAGTCAGCTTAGACCCCTCTTATTCCCCCCTAACATCAAATTCTAACATAGGTGAATTAAGTTAACCAATTAACGTGGATTGGAGGTGACTTCTTTAATGCTTTTCGAAGGCATCACAAAATTGCTGGAGTAACTCAACAGGTCAGGCAGCATCTCAGGAGAGAAGGAATGGCTGACATTTCGGGTCGAGATCCTTCTTCTGGGATGGGGGTGGAATGCATCCTTAATAAGGATGGAGTTACTCCAGCTTTCCGTGTCTATCTTCGGTTTAAATCAGCACCTGCAGTTCCTTCCTGCACATATAATTGTATAATAGTTTATTTAGTATATTTGTTTTACCTGTATTTTGACAGTGGCTTTTTAGAGATACAGCGTGGAAACAGGCCCTTCGGCCCACCGGGTCCGCGCCGACCAATGATCCCCGCACATTAACACTATCCTGCACCCACTAGGGACAATTTTTACATTTACCAAGCCAATTAACCTACAAACCTGCACGTCTTTGGAGTGTGGAAGGAAACCGAAGATCTTGGAGAAAACCCGCGCAGGTCACGGGGAGAAAGTACAAACTCCGTACAGACGGCGCCCGTAGTCGGGATCGAACCTGAGTGTCCGGCGCTGCATTCGCTGTAAGGCAGTAACTCTACCGCTGCGCTACCGTGACCACTGAAAGTTAGGACTCTGTGACCACGGGATCTACAACGCAGAGGTTTAAGGTGAGAGGGGAAAGATTTAGTGGGAACCTAAGGGGCAATATTTTCACACAGAGGATGGTAGGCATATATACACCGATCAGCCAAAACATTATGACCACTGACAGGCGAAGTGAATAACATTGATTGTCTTGTTACAATGGCACCTGTCAAGGGGTGGGATATATTAGGCAGCAAGTGAACAGTCAGTTCTTGAAGTTGATGTGTTGGATGCAGTTGAAATGGGCAGGAGTAAAGACCTGAGCAAATTGTTATGGCCAGACGACTGGGTCAGAGCATCTCTGAAACAGCAAGGCTTGTGGGGTGCTCCCGGTCAGCAGTGGTGAGTACCGACCGACAGTGGTCCGAGGAGGGACAAACCACAAACCGGCGACAGACAGGGTGTTGGGCGCCCAAGACTCATCGATGCGCGAGGGCAACGAAGGCGATCCCGTCTGGTCCGAACCGACAGAATGTCGACTGTGGCACAGGTCACAGAAAATGCATTCGCTGTAAGGCAGTAACTCTACCTTATTTCTGTGCCTGTAAGGCAGCAACTCTGATTTATTTCGTACTGTACACATTGCAAATAATTGGTTCAAATATTTTTGGCGAAAAATAACAAAAGAGTGCAGGATTCCCTTGGTCCTGTGACGGACAGTGCAGTACTGCTGTGGCATTACCCCTCCTGCATTGGTGCTACAGATTACTGCCCTGCAACAGTGCAGCACACAGCAGTACTGCCCCTCTTTAAAAAACATGCTTGAACAAAAATAAATGTAATCAATTATTGCAATAATACCTACAATACAAAACAACACCAAGCAAAGCCACCACCGTAATACAAACTCACCAAATTATCTGGCCAAATATTCTTAAATGTTACACTCTTAAACAACTATATTGCACTCCTTATCAAGGATGCATACCTCCACCCCCTGCGGTGCCCAGCGGTCCCGGAAACCCCCCAGGGTGCCCGTGGACAGCGCGCGGTCCCTCTCCAACACCACCCGGGCGCAGACGGACGTAACCCCGGAAAAGGGGCAGGCAGCCGGCTCGGGCAGAGCCCTCTTCCGCCAGGCGCCGTGACTCGCGGATGGCCAGCTTGGCCAGGCCCAGGAGCAACTCAACCAGGACATCTTCAGCCCCCCACCCTGTCCCCTACGCACAGGGTGTCCAAAGATGAGGGTGGGGGGTGTGAAGTGCAGCCTCTCTGACAGTGCAGCACCCTTGGAGTGTTACTCCGTCCAACAGTGCGGCAACACCAGGTGGCGCCACCAGCAATGGCTGCCTCGCCAACAGTCGGACTGCCCTTTCTACTGCTTTTGTTATTTTAAGCAAGTGTTAAAGTATATTTTAGTGTTTCTTGGTTTGTTTTATCTGGGGGGGGGGAGTTGGGGGAAATTTTTTTTCAATCTCTGACCTCGACGGAGATGTGATTTTTCCCCGTGTCGTATCTCCGTCCCCACTGCGGCGTAACATCGAGGAGTTGGTGACCTTTCCTGGAGACCGGCCCGGCGCTTCAAGCCGCGGGCGCGGCGTGGACTTTAACATCGTGGAGCTTGCGATCCTTTGCCGGGGGTCGACTGTGGAGAGCTCCAACCGCGGGGCCTGTGGACTCTAACACCGTGAAGCCCGCGGTCTCTGGTGAGAAGAGGCCGACTCGGGAGCTCCGTGCCGCGGGGAGTTTCAACCGCCCCGACGCGGGAGTTTCGATCGCCCCGACGCGAGGGCCTCGGACAGTCGGCAGCGGCGACCGCAGATGGTTCAACAGCCCCTCCAGCTGTGCATCCCATTCCCGGACTGTCCCTGTAAATAAAAAGTACTTCCTCAGCCTCAGATTAAAGTGCATGTGATCCACAGTGACCTTTAGACTATACTTTCAGACTTTAGAGATACAGCGCGGAAACAGGCCCTTCGGCCCACCGAGTCCGTGCCAACCACGGTCACCCCGTACACTAGCACTATCCGACACACCAGGGACAATTTATAATTTTAACCAAGCCAATTACCACATCTTTGCAGTGTGGGAGGGAAACCGGAGACCCGGAGAAAACCCATGTGGGTCAAGGGGAGAACGTACAAACTCCGTACAGACAGCACCCGTAGTCGGGATCCAAACCGGGTCTCTGGCGCTGTGAGGCAGCAACTCTACCGCTGTGCCACCGTGCCAATGCTAGGGAGATCAATCTACACATTTGGATTCAGTGCTGACTTACTGATGGAAGACAGTGGAGAGTGAAGGAGGTTGTCAAAGTATTCCGTGCGGTAGAGTTCAGCGCAAGAAATGGGCGAAGAAATGGCAGATGGAGTTTAAACTGAGCACGTGTGTGGGAAAGAACTGCAGATGCTGGTTTAAAGCAAAGATAGACACTGCGTACTGAACAACTGTGTTTATAAACCAGCACTGTCTTTAGTCAAGTCCTTACGGCTCAGTTATAAAGTGGAAGCTACCCAACAAGTGGAATAATTACCAGCTTTGCCCTGTTCAAAGATGCAGGACAAATCCAAACTGCCCAATTATTGCTCTCTCCGTTCCCTCTTAATCACCAGCAAATTGATGGATGTTGGGAGAAACAGAGGTATACATATATATAGAAAATAGGTGCAGGAGGAGGTCATTTGGCCCTTTGAGCCAGCACAGCCATTCATTGTGATCATGGCTGATCATCCACAATCAGTAACCCGTGCCTGCCTTCTCCCCATATCCCTTGATTCCACTAGCCCCTAGAGCACTATCTAACTCTCTATCTCTTAAATTCATCCAGTGCTGCCCAGTAATCCACGTACACCATCCTACACACACCAGGAACAATTTTTACATTTACCAAGCCAATTAACCTACAAACTTGCACGTCTTTGGAGCGTGGGAGGAATTTAGATTTAGATTTACAGATTTAGAGTTACAGCGCGGAAACAGGCCCTTTTGCCCACCGAGTCCGCGCCGCCAAGCGATCCCCGCACACTAACACTATCCTACACTCACTAGGGACAATTTTTACATTTACCAAGCCAATTAACCTACAAACCTGTACGTTTTTGGAGTGTGGGAGGAATCTGAAGATCTCGGAGAAAACCCACGCAGGACACGGGGAGAACGTACAAACTCCGTACAGACAGCGCCCGTAGTCGGGATCGAACCCGGGTCTCCGGCGCTGCATTCGCTGTAAGGCGGCAACTCTACCGCTGCGCCACCGTGACCGCCCATCGATTGTTTTCTCTGGAGCCTAGGAAACCGAGGGAAGGAATGATAGAATGAGATAAAACTATGAGAGGCATAGATAGGGTAGACAGTCTTCTTGTCAGGGTGGAAATGACAGAGACTAGAGGGCATAGCTTCAGTATAAGGTGAGATGGGGAATTTTAAAAACAGGTGTATTTTTTTACACAGAGAGTGATGCTGCCAGGGGTGATGGTGGAGGCACTTAGAATAGTGGTGTTTAAGAGCACTTTAGATAGGCACATTTCTATATGTTCCATAACCAGGGGCCACAGTCTGAGAATAAAGGGGAGGCCATTTAAAACTGAGATGAGAAAAAACTTTTTCACCCAGAGAGTTGCGAATTTGTGGAATTCTCTGCCACAGAGGGCAGTGGAGGCCAAATCACTGGATGGATTTAAAAGAGAGTTAGATAGAGCTCTAGGGGCTAGTGGAATCAAGGGATATGGAGAGAAGGCAGGCATCGGTTACTTCTTCTTCTTCTTGCGTCTGGCGTGCACAGCCTAAAGTTGTAGGCCAAGGGTAGGCATCCAGGGCTGGGTGGATGGCCTTGATGCCACCAGGGAAAAGCAGTCATTCACCATGTATGGTTACTGATTGTGGATACTCAACGAATGGCGGTGCTGGCTCGAGGGGCCAAATGGCTTCCTCCTGCACCTATTTTCTATGTTCCTATGTTTTTATGATCTGCAGGGAATGAAGGGATATGGATCATAAATCATTTAATTTCATGTTTTGATGCATCTTGTTGTGTTTTATAACTGTTGGCAGACCAATTTCCCTCCTGGGATAATTGAGGTTCTATCGTATCGTATCATATCATATCATTATCATATCGTATCGTTATCATATCGTATCGTATCATTATCATATCGTATCATATCATTTATCATACCATATCGTATCATATAATTATCATACCATATCATATCATATCATTATCATATCGTATCATTATCATATTGTATTGTATCATCATATCATATCATATCATATCATATCATAATCATATCGTAACGTATCGTATCATTATCATATCATATTGTATCATTATCATATCATATCATAGCATATCTTAAGCGTATCATTATCATATCGCATCGTATTATTATCATATCGTATTGTATCATTATCATATCGTACCATTATCATATCATATCATTATCATATCATATCGTATTGTATTATTATCATATCATATCGTATTGTATCATTATCATATCATATCATATCGTATCATTATCATATCGTAACATATCGTATCATTATCATATCATATCGTATCATTATAACCATATAACCATATAACAATTACAGCACGGAAACAGGCCAGTTTGGCCCTTCTAGTCCATGCCGACCACTTTCTCTGATCTAGTCTCATCTACCTGCTCTCAGACCATAACCCTCCAATCCCCTCCTATCCATATACCTATCTAATTTACTCTTAAATAATAAAATCGAGCCAGCCTCCACCACTTCCACCGGAAGCTCATTCCATACAGCCACCACCCTCTGAGTAAAGAAGTTACCCCTCATGTTACCCCTAAACTTTTGTCCCTTAATTCTGAAGTTATGTCCCCTTGTTTGAATCTTCCCCACTCTCAAAGGGAAAAGCCTACCCACGTCAACTCTGTCCGTCCCTCTTAAAATTTAAAAAACCTCTATCAAGTCCCCCCTTAACCTTCTGCGCTCCAAAGAATAAAGACCCAACCTGTTCAATCTCTCTCTGTAGCTTAAGTGCTGAAACCCAGGCAACATTCTAGTAAATCTCCTCTGTACTCTCTCTATTTTGTTGACATCCTTCCTATAATTTGGCGACCAGAACTGCACACCATATTCCAGATTCGGCCTCACCAATGCCTTGTACAATTTTAACATTACGTCCCAACTTCTATATTCGATGCTCTGATTTATAAAGGCAAGCATACCAAACGCCTTCTTCACCACCCTATCCACATGAGATTCCACCTTCAGGGAACAATGCACAGTTATTCCCAGATCCCTCTGTTCCACTGCATTCCTCAATTCCCTACCATTTACCCTATACGTCCTATTTTGATTTGTCCTACCAAAATGCAGCACTTCACACTTATCAGCATTAAACTCCATCTGCCATCTTTCAGCCCACCCTTCCAAAAGGCCCAAGTCTCTCTGTAGACTTTGAAAATCTATCACAACGTATCATATCATATCATTATCATATCGTATCATTATCATATCGTATCATTATTATATCGTATCGTTATCATATCGTATCGTATAATTATTATATCGTATCGTTATCATACCGTATCGCATGCGCAGGGCGAGGGGATTAGTTTAAGTGAACATCACGTTCAGCACAGGGCCTGTTCTTGAGCTGTGTTGTTCTATGCTCTGAGGATATCAAATTGAAAGAAAGGAGTGCAGAGTTGTGAAGGAAGTTTAGAGAATTGAGAACATTTCCAGCAAAGGATAATTAACAGAAAGAGGAAGAAATTGGATTGAGAGTACAATGGCAGAATCTATAAAACTGCAAGAAATACATGAACAAGCATATAAAGAGGAAGATATCGGCTGAAGTAAACGCTGACCTCTCAATGTCTCAGACGAGGGAATTAAAGACGGGAAATAAGGAAGTGGGAGAAAGCTTTGTAGCTGTTACTCTGATTGACAACATCAAGGTATCAAAAATAGACAATAGACAATAGGTGCAGGAGGAGGCCATTTGGCCCTTCGAGCCAGCACCGCCATTCAATGTGATCATGGCTGATCATTCTCAATCAGTACCCCGTTCCTGCCTTCTCCCCATACCCCCTGACTCCGCTATCCTTAAGAGCTCTATCCAGCTCTCTCTTGAATGCATTCAGAGAACTGGCCTCCACTGCCTTCTGAGGCAGAGAATTCCACAGATTCACAACTCTCTGACTGAAAAAGTTTTTCCTCATCTCAGTTCTAAATGTCCTTCCCCTTATTCTTAAACTGTGGCCCCTTGTTCTGGACTCCCCCAACATTGGGAACATGTTTCCTGCCTCTAACGTGTCCAACCCCTTAATAATCTTATACGTTTCGATAAGATCTCCTCTCATCCTTCTAAAATGTTTTTGGAGTGTGGGAAGAAACTGGAGCACCCGGGGAAAACCCACGCGGCCACAGTGAAAACGTGCAAACTCCACACGGACAGCACCCGTGGTCGGGATGGAACCCGGGTCTCCAGCGCTGTGAGGCAGCAACTCTACCGCTGCACTGCCCCGATCCTGCAAAATGAGTGCAGGAAACTGGGACCAGCTCTGTTGTCAAGTCCCTCATCGGGAAAAGGCTGCAATCTATTATTTAATAAGTAGAAACAGAGGATTTGAACAATCACAATATGATTAGCTGCAGGCTATTTGTTATTTTTTAATGGAAGGGAAATCATTTTTGACAAACTGATTCATGTTCTTCAAGGATGTAATGAGTGAGGTAGATTGATGTGAACCTTTTGATGTAATGTAGTTGGATTTGCTGCAGGCATTTCACAAGGTAATACATTGGGCGGTCTTGGATGTACACACATGGACCAAAGAACAGGAGATGGGTGGAATGAGGGCACGGATTCTAGCATCTCTCAAAGATCCAATGACGTGAAAGAATTGGCAACACAAGTAGATAGTGTTAAAGCAGGCGGGTGCTCTGTTTGAATTAATCAGTCGGGGCATTGAGTGTAACAGTCAGGAAGGGCGGCAGCGGTAGAGTTGCCGCCTTACAGCGAATGCTGCGCCGGAGACCCGGGTTCCATCCCGACTACTGGTGCTGTCAGTACGGAGTTTGTACGTTCCCCCCGTGACCTGCGTGGGTTTTCTCCGAGATCTTCGGTTTCCTCCCACACTGCAAAGACGTACAGGTATGTAGGCTAATTGGCTTGGTAAATGTAAAAATTGTCCCTAGTGGGTGTAGGATAGTGTTAATGTGTGCGGGGATCGCTGGTCGGCGCGGACCCGGTGGGCCGAAAGGGCCTGTTTCCGCGCTGTATCTCCAAACTAAACTATACTGAACTAAAAGTCATGATGCAGCCCTATGAGACTTTGGTTAGATTGCATTTGGAGTATTGTGTGCAGTTCTGGTTGCCCCCATTACAGGAAGGATGTGGAGGCTTTGGTGAGGAGGTTCACCAGATGCTGCCTGGATTAGAGGGTTCCAGCTACAGGGAGAGGGCACAGAGGAGGTTCACCAGAACGCTGCCTGGATTAGAGGGTTGCAGCTACAGGGAGAGGGCACAGAGGAGGTTCACCAGAACGCTGCCTGGATTAGAGGGTATTAACTGCAAGGGCAGGTTAGACAGACTTGGATTCTTTTCTTTAGAGGGCGAGAGGTCGAGGGGAGTCCTGATAGAAGTTTATAAATTTAGAAGATGCATAGACAGGATAGACAGTCAGAAAGATTTTCTCAGGGTGGAAATGTCAAAGACCACAGGCCATAGAGTTGAGGGCAATGTGTTAACACAGATAGAGAATCGACCCACTAACAGAAATCAGAATCACGATGAATGGGTGATTTTCAGAACTAAACTAAACTAGGAGCTCCAGTTTCCACCCACACTGTGTGTGTAGGATACTGCTTGTGTATGGGGATCGCAGGTCAGCACGGACTCGGTGGGCTGAAGGGCCTGTTTCCATACTGTATCTCTAAACTAAACTAAACTAAACTAAACTAAACTGAACTAAACTAAACTAAACTAAACTAAACCAAATTAAACCAAACTAAACTGAACTAAGGTAGACACATAATGCTGGAGTAATTCAGCGGGTCAGGCAGCATCTCTGGAGAGAAGGAATGGGAATCAGACTGAAGAAGGGTCTCGACCCAAAACGTCACCCATTCCTTCTCTCCAGAGATGCTGCCTGACCTGCTGAATTACTCCAGCATTTTGTGTCTACCTTCGCTTTTAACCAGCATCTGAAGTTTTTTTCATAAACTGAACTAAACCGAATTGAACTAAACCGAATTGAACCAGGGCGGCACGGTAGCGCAGCGGTAGAGTTGCTGCTTTACAGCGAATGCAGCGCCGGAGACTCAGGTTCGATCCTGACTACGGGTGCTGCACTGTAAGGAGTTTGTACGTTCTCCCCGTGACCTGCGTGGGTTTTCTCCGAGATCTTCGGTTTCCTCCCACACTCCAAAGACGTACAGGTATGTAGGTTAATTGGCTGGGTAAATGTAAAAAAAAATTGTCCCTAGTGGGTGTAGGATAGTGTTAATGTACGGGGATCACTGGGCGGCACGGACTTGGTGGGCCGAAAAGGCCTGTTTCCGGCTGTATATATATGATATGATATGATATGATAAACTAAACTGAACTAAACTGATCCCATTTTTATTTTCCACACGCTCTCTAGTTTCACCACTCACCTACTCCTGGGGGCAACTTGCATTGATGGATTCACCTGTCAACAAGCACGTTGTGTGGGATGTGGGAGAATACTGGAGCACCCCAAGGTAAACCCAGGCAGTCACAGGGAGAAGGTGCAAACTTCACAGCCCAGGTCAGGATGGAAGTCGGGCCTCTGGCCCTGTGCTGCACTGTTCTATGTTCCATGTACTCCTTGTAAAATAAATGTCTACATGAGGATGCGTGTGGGAATCTGCTGCTACAGATCAATCTATATACTAAAACTCTCGTTTGTTTGTTTGTTTGTTCCTGAACTACAGCCAAAACGGTACACGATAGCGCGACAATTTTAGGCCCACCTTACTCACCGTCGTCCCTTTGGTGCTAATGGAAGACGTTTCATTGAAAGCGGTGTTATATTTTCAAAGTTATTCACATTTTAAAGTTTCAATCTATCTCCTAAGGGGGAGAGAGGGGAGGGGGAGGGGGGGGAAGGGAGGAGGGGGGGGGGAGGAGAGGAGGGGGGGAGGAGAGGAGGGGGGAGGGGAGGAGAGGAGGGGGAGGGGAGGAGGGGAGGAGGGGGGAGGGGAGGAGGGGATGGGGAGGAGGGGGAGGGGAGGAGGGGGAGGGGGAGGGGGAGGGGAGGAGGAGAAGGGGAGGGGAGGGGAAGAAAGATAGAAACATAGAAAATAGGTGCAGGAGGAGCCAATTCGGTCCTTCGAGCTAGCACCACTATTCATTCTGATCATGGCTGATCGTCCACAATCAGTAACCCGTGCCTGCCTTCTCCCCATATCCCTTGATTCCACTAGCCCCTAGAGCTCTATCTAACTCTCTCTTAAATCCATCCAGTGATTTGGCCTCCACTGCCCTCTGTGGCAGAGATTTCCACAAATTTACAACTCTCTGGGTGAAAAAGTTTCTTCTCACCTCAGTTTTAAATGGTCTCCCCTTTATTCTAAGATTGTGTCCCCTGGTTCTGGACTCCCCCAACATTGGGAACATTTTTCCTGCATCTAGCTTGTCCAGTCCTTTTATAATTTTATATGTTTCTATAAAATCCTCTCTCATCCTTCTAAACTCCAGTGAATACAAGCCTAGCCTTTTCAATCTTTCCTCATATGACAGTCCCGCCATCCCAGGGATCAATCTCATGAACCTATGCTGCACTGTCTCAATTACAAGGATGTCCTTCCTCAAATTAGGAGACCAAAACTGTACACAATACTCCAGATGTGATCTTACCAGGGCCCTATACAACTGCAGAAGAACCTCTTTACTCCTATACTGAAATCCTCTTGTTATGAAGGCCAACATGCCATTAGCTTTCTTCACTGCCTGCTGTACCTGCACGCCAACTTTCAGTGACTGGTGTACAAGGACACCCAGGTCTCGCTGCACTTCCCCCTTACCTAACCTTACACCATTGAGATAATAATCTGCCTCCTTGTTTCTGCCGCCAAAGTGGATAACCTCACATTTATCTATATTATACTGCATCTGCCACGCATCTGCCCACTCACTCAACCTGTCCAGGTCACCCTGCAACCTCCTAACATCCTCTTCACAGTTCACACTGCCACCCAGCTTTGTGTGATCCGCAAACTTGCTCGTGTTGCTTCTAATTCCTTCATCCAAATCATTAATATATATGGTAAACAGTTGCGGCCCCAACACCGAGCCTTGCGGCACTCCACTCGCCACTGCCTGCCATTCTGAAAAGGACCCGTTTTCTCCTACTCTTTGCTTCCTGTCTGCCAACCAATTTTCTATCCATGTCAACACCCAACCCCCAATACCATGTGCGCTAATTTTGCTCACCAATCTCCCGTGCGGGACCTTATCAAAGGCTTTCTGAACGTCTAGATACACTACATCCACTGGCTTCACTTCATCCAATTTACTTGTCACGTCCTCAAAAAATCCAGAAGATTTGTCAAGCATGATTTCCCTTTCATAAATCCATGCTGACTTGGACTTATCCTTTTACTGCTATCCAAATGCACCATTATTACCTCTTTAATAATTGACTCCAGCATCTTCCCCACCACCGAAGTCAGGCTAACTGGTCTGTAATTCCCCATTTTCTCTCTCGCTCCTTTCTTGAAAAGTGGAATAACATTAGTTATCCTCCAATCCACAGGAACTGATCCTGAATCTATTGAACATTGGAAACATGATCACCAATGCGTCCACTATTTCTAGAGCCACCTCCCTGAGGACCCTGGGATGCAGACCATCAGTCCTTGGGGATTTATCATCCTTCAGTCCCATTAGTCTACCCAATACTATTTCTCGCCTAATGCAAATTTCTTTCAGTTCCTCTACCCCCCTAGATCCTCTGTCCTCCAGTACATCTGGGAGATTGTTTGCGTCTTCCTTCGTGAAGACAGGGCATTGGTGAGACCACACCTGGAGTATTGCGTACAGTTTTGGTCTCCTAATGTGAGGAAAGACATTCTTGCCATAGAGGGAGTACAGAGAAGGTTCACCAGATTGATTTCTTGGATTGCAGGACTTTCATATGAAGAAAGACTGGATAGACTCGGCTTGTACTCGCTGGAATTTAGAAGATTGAGGGGGGATCTTATAGAAACTTACAAAATTCTTAAGGGGTTGGACAGGCTAGATGCGGGAAGATTGTTCCCGATGTTGGGGAAGTCCAGAACAAAGGGTCACAGTTTAAGGATAAGGGGGAAATCTTTTAGGACCGAGATGAGAACGTTTTTTTTCACACAGAGTGGTGAATCTGTGGAATTCTCTGCCACAGAAGGCAGTTGAGGCCAGTTCATTGGCTATATTTAAGAGGGAGTTAGATGTGGCCCTTGTGGCTAAAGGGATCAGGGGGTATGGAGAGAAGGCAGGTACGGGATACTGAGTTGGATGATCAGCCATGATCATATTGAATGGCAGTGCAGGCTCGAAGGGCCGAATGGCCTACTCCTGCACCTATTTTCTATGTTTCCATGTTTCTAAGACAGATCCGAAGTACCTGTTCAACTCTTCTGCCATTTCCTTGTTACCCATAATAATTTCACCCGTGTCTGCCTTCAAGGGACCCACATTTGTCTTTGCTACTCTTTTTCTCTTAACATATCTAAAGAAGCTTTTACTGTCCTTCTTTATATTCTTGGCCAGATTTGCTTCGTACCACATCTTTTCAGCCCGTATTGCCTGTTTTGCTATCTTCTTTGAAAGTTGCCCACTCCTCTGGCTTCCGGCTACTCTTTGCTATCTTATACATATTGTGGGTGTCTTCATGTAAAGCCCGTCTAACAGTGACGGTCTCTGAGGTACTGGTGCTACGGACAGGCAGAGACAGACCCAGCCCCGATACATCTTCACAGCTGTGATCAACAGGATCAGCGCAAGCTGTATATTTTCATGACCAGAATCTGCTGTCAGTCCTTTCAGATTGATTTCATTATTTTAATGACAGTTATTATCAGGATGAATCTGAATACCCTGATTTCTGAGCTGTGAAGATAATGTAACAACTTGAAGATTGGACACGATAAAAATCCCCCTCTCTGTGGCAGTTGTTTTATTGTGACAATAAAACATAGTTGGATGCAGATTTAAAATAAATGGCCTGTGGTTCTCAGGCTGGAAGTGATGCGATATGTCTCACAAGACATACAGCTATTGTTTCAGCACCCAGAGATATTTCATCATCATTTGTCTGCCGGCCACTAAGCTTCTCCACATCATTGCTTGTTCCTGCTTAGTTAGTTTGTCAAGGTCAGAGTGCTTTGGCCGGTTATGGATGTTCAACTATTAAGGAAGAACATAAGCCGGGCATAAATGGATTTAGATACTCCTGTCGGATCAGCACAACTTGACTCCAGCAGTTCAGGCATTTCTCCAGGCTGGAGGATTGAAGGGACAGGATCCTGAAACTGTAATGTCCAGGTTCAGGAACAACTTTGTCCCCACAGCCATCAGGCTGTTCAACACCACAACCTCAAATAAGCTCTGAACTACATAGACTATTATTGGTATCATTGCACTATTATTGTTTGTTTCTGTGTGTACGTATGTGTGCGTGTGTGTGTGTGTGTAAATATATATGTATGTATGTGTCCATGTGTGTGTGTGTAAATATATATGTATGTATGTGTCCATGTGTGTGTGTGTGTAAATATATATGTATGTATGTGTCCATGTGTGTGTGTGTGTAAATATATATATCTATACACTAAAACTCTCGTTTATTTGTTTGTTTGTTCCTGAACTACAAGCAAAACGGTACACGATAGCATGACAATTTTAGGCCCACCTTACTCACCGTCGTCCCTTTGGTGCTAATGGAAGACGTTTCATTGAAATCGGTGTTATATTTTTAAAGTTATTCACATTTTAAAGTTTAAATCTATCTCCTCGGGAGGAAGGGGGATGGAGGAGGGAGGGAGGGAGAGGGATGGAGGAGGGAGGGAGGGAGAGGGATGGAGGAGGGAGGGAGGGAGAGGGATGGAGGAGGGAGGGAGGGAGAGGGATGGAGGAGGGAGGGAGGGAGAGGGATGGAGGAGGGAGGGAGGGAGAGGGATGGAGGAGGGAGGGAGGGAGAGGGATGGAGGAGGGAGGGAGGGAGAGGGATGGAGGAGGGAGGGAGGGAGAGGGATGGAGGAGGGGAGGGAGGGAGAGGGATGGAGGAGGGAGGGAGGGAGAGGGATGGAGGAGGGAGGGAGGGAGAGGGATGGAGGAGGGAGGGAGGGAGAGGGATGGAGGGACGATAAGGGGGTTGAGGGGATGGAGTGGGGGGGAGGGGAAGTGGGAGGAGGGGGAGGGAGAGGGTGGTGGAGTGGGGGGGGAGGGGAAAGGAGATAGGCGGAGGGAGAGGGGAGGGGGAGAGAGGAGAAGGGACCAATGCAGGAGAAGTTTGGGCCCAACGGGTCCATTTGGTCTAATATATATATATGTATATATATATATATATATATATATATATATATATATATAGTTTAGTTTAGAGATACAGCGCGGAAACAGGCCCTTCGGCCCACCGGGTCCGCTCCGACCAGCGATCCCCGCACATTAACACCATCCTAAACCCACTAGGAACAATTTTTACATCTACCAAGCCAATTAACCTACAAACCTGCACGTCTTTGGAGTGTGGGAGGAAACCGAAGATCTCGGAGAAAACCCACGCAGGTCACGGTGAGAACGTACAAACTCCGTACAGACGGCGCCCGTAGTCGGGATGGAACCCGGGTCTCCGGCGCTGCATTCGCTGTAAGGCAGCAACTCTACCGCTGCGCCACCGTGACTGCCCATTTTGTGAGTATATGTGTTTAGAAACATACACTGAACGTTTGTTTTCTCTCTCGTTTATTATATTGTTTACAGTGAACTATGTTTACATATTCTGATGTAAGAATTTCATTGTTCTATCTGTGACATGCGACAGTAAAAACCTTGACTGTCTTGATTCTTGAATGCAGCAAGACTGGAATGGGAATGGTCATGTGTTTAGGCAGAATGTTTTAATAGTAACCCTGCGGGAAGCTTCCAGTCATTCACTGGCTGGCATTCTAGAGACTTGCACCTCTGCTAACCTCATCTACTCTTCAGTGCAGTTTCGTTTACTGTCACGTGTACCGAGGTCCAGTGAAAAGCTTTTGCTGTGTGCTATTCAGTCAGCGGAAAGACAATACATGATTACAATCGAGCCGTTTACATGATAAGGGAATATCTGAGGAAGGATGTGCTGGCTCTGGAGAGGGTCCAGAGGAGGTTTACAAGAACGATCCCAGGCATGAGTGGGTTAATGTATGATGAACGTTTGTCAGCACTGGGCCTGTACTCGCTGGAGTTTAGAATGATGAGGGGGGGACCTCATTGAAACTTGCAGAACAATAATAGGCATAGACAGAGTGGATGTGGAGAGGATGTTTCCACTGGTGGAAGAGTCCAGGACTAGAGGCCACAGCCTCAGAATTAAAGGGCGCTCTTTTAGAAAGGAGGTGAGGAGGAACTTCTTTAGTCTGTGGGTAGTTAATCTGTGGAACTCGTTGCCACAGAAGGCTGTGGAGGCCAAGTCAGTGGATATTTTTAAGGCAGAAATAGACAAATTGTTGATTAGAACGGGTGTCAAGGGTTATGGGGAGAAGGCAGGAAAATGGGATTAGGAGGCAGAGATCAGCCATGATTGAATGGCAGAGTAGACCTCTGGTCCTAGACTCTCCCACCAGTGGAAACATCCTTTCCACATTACCTCCATCTACGCCTTTCATTATTCGTTATTCAGACTTGCACTTCAAATAACTCTTGCTTTCCATCTGTCTCAGTCCCTTCCCGACCCTAGTTCTCCAACTAGTTTCAGTGTCTTGATTAATTTTACTGATTGTACGCCTCATAACAAGAGGAGTTGAGTATCGGAGCAAAGAGGTCCTTCTGCAGTTGTACAGGGCCCTAGTGAAACCGCACCTGGAGTACTGTGTGCAGTTTTGGTCTCCAAATTTGAGGAAGGATATTCTTGCCATCGTGGGCGTGTAGCGTAGGTTCATGAGGTTAATTCCCGGAATGATGGGACTGTCATATGTTGAAAGACTGGAGCGACTAGGCTTGTATACACTGGAATTTAGAAGGATGAGATGGCCTGTCCCAGTTATGCGATTTTTAAGGCGAGCAGCGGGGCGTGCGGTGGGGCGTGCGGTGGGGCGAGCGGTGGGGCGTGCGGTGGGGCGAGCGGTGGGGCGTGCGGTGGGGCGAGCGGTGGGGCGAGCGGTGGGGCGTGCGTTGGGGCGAGCGGTGGGGCGTGCGGTGGGGCGAGCGGTGGGGCGTGCGGTGGGGCGTGCGGTGGGGCGAGCGGTGGGGCGTGCGTTGGGACGTGCGGTGGGGCGTGCGGTGGGACGTGCGGTGGGGCGTGCGGTGGGGCGTGCGGTGGGGCGTGCGGTGGGGCGTGTGGTGGGGCGAGCGGTGGGGTGTGCGGTGGGGCGTGCGGTGGGGCGAGCGGTGGGGCATTTGGTGGGGCATGCGGCGGGGCGTGCGGCGGGGCGAGCGGTGGGGCAAGTGTCAAGGCGTGTGTTTTCTGGAAAAATGTGAGGCAAAATCGGAATGGCGAAAATGAAATAAGAAGGTGGAATCTTTCTGCCAAATTCGGAAGGGTTCGGAGGTCTGCATGACCTCGGAGGTCTTCCTCCCTCTTGGCATGTTGTTAAAAATAGATAGGCGGGCGGCGAGGCCCGACAAGCGGAGGGGGGAGAGGATGGGGGGGGAGAAGAGGGGGGGGAGAGGAGGGGGGGGCAGAGGAGGGGGGATCGGGCGCTGCGTGAATGCGGGGGGGGGTGGGGGGTTTGGCCCAGCGGGTCCACTTAGACCAGTAAGTCTAACCTGTAACTGCTGGGTGGCGGTGGCTCAGTGGGGCTCCAGGGCTGAGCGGTGAAGGAGACGCCCGTGGCTGAGAGCGGGAGCTGGAGGGCGGGGCGGGGCGGAGCGGCGGCCATGATGGAGACGCCAGGGATTTGAAGCGGGAGCAGCGGTGGCGGTGACGCTCCCCCAGCGTGGGGCCGCGGAACCAATCGGGCGTCTGGCGGGAAGTGGGAGCTGAACGCAAAATGGCGACCCCCCTCCCCCCAACTGCATGGCGTTTCTCCGGTTTCTTCAAACGATGTGCAGGTTTTTGAAGGTTAATTGGCTTCTGTAAATTGTTGGTCGTGTGTAGGATGGAACTAGCACACGGGGTGATCGCTGGTAAACGTGGACTCCGTGGGCCAAAGGGCTTGTTTCCACGCAGTATCTCTAAATCAAATCAAATTAAACATTTGAGCACGATATCATCAAAATCTACCGAGCTCCTCAGTCACTACTTTTGACGAACAAGAATTTGCAAATTTAAAGTAGGCGACAACTCACATAATATCCACTTGTTCTTTGCTGTGATTTAGCTGCAATTAAACCAGTTTCACCTGTCTTAATCTTGGTTTAATACAGATGGATTTGTTTTTCATTGTAGATTAAGAGAGAAGGTTTATTCTATGGAGATACAAGGAACTGTAAATGCTGGAATCTTGAGCAAAGCAGTATGTGCCGGAGATTATTTTTGACTTTGTACTATTATTATCTAATTTAAAAAAATACTAGACTAAGTGGACCCGTTGGGCCCAAACCTCTCCTGCCCTCTCCTCCCCTCTCCCCCCCACCACTACCCCCCACCACTCCCCCCCTCCCCCTCCCCCTCCCCTCTACCCCCAACCACTCCCCCCCCACTCCCCCCTCCCCTCTACCCCCCACTCCCCCTCCCCTCTCCCCCCCACTCCCTCTCCCCCCCACTCCCTCTCCCCCTCCCCCCTCTCCACCCTCCCCCACTCCCTCCCTCCTCCCCCTCCCCTTTCCCCCTCCCACCTCCCCTCCTCCCCTCCCCCCTCTCCCCCCTCCCTCCCTCCTCTCCTCCCCCATTCCCCCCTCCTACCCTCCCCCACTCCCTCTCTCCTCTCCTTCCCCATTCCCCCTCCCCTTCCCCCCCCTCCCCTCCCCCCCTTCTCCCCCCACACTCCCCCATCCACCCTTATCCTCCCACCCTTTCCCCTCCCTCCCTCCCTAGGAGATAGATTTAATATGTGAATAACTTTTAAAATATAACACCGATTTCAATGAAACTTCCGTTAGCACCAAAGGGACAACGGTGAGTAAGGTGGGCCTAAAATTGTCGCGCTATCGTGTACCGATTTGTCTGTAGTTCAGGAACAAACAAACAAACAAACAAACAAACGAGAGTTTTAATGTATAGATGTACTGAGGTGTGTTGTTTATTATGGGTTTCACAGTGCACTCTGTTTACATTTTCTGTGATGCTGCTGCAAGTAAGAATTTCATTTTTCCCATATGGGACATTTGCCAATAAAACACTCTTGACTCTTCACTCTCCCCACAGATGCTGCCTGACCAGCTGGGTGCTTTTTGACATTTTTTTCTCATATCTCAGATTTCCACCATCTGCATTTTTTAAAACTTTATTTGTGGCTGAGATGCAGGAATGTTTAAAATTCAGCCAAGAAATTGATGTAGAAAATGGGAAAATATAAATATAACATGTAAACTAACATGAAACATTGAAACATAGAGACATAGAAAAATAGGTGCAGGAGGAGGCCATTCGGCCCTTCGAGCGAGCACCGTCACTCAATGTGATCATGGCTGATCGTTCAAAATCAGTACCCCGTTCCTGCTTTCTCCCCATATCCCTTGATTCCGTTAGCCCTAAGAGCTAAATCTAACTCTCTCTTGAATACATCCAGTGAATTGGCCTCCACTGCCTTCTGTGGCAGAGAATTCCACAGATTCACAACTCTCTGGGTGAAAAGGTTTTTCCTCATCTCAGTAACAGACTGTCTGAACGTAGGACATCGAACGTACAGTGAAGGACAGTCCCTTCAGCCCACAATGTCTATGCTGAGCATGATGCCAAGACCATCACGCATCTACCTGCATATAACCCATACCCCTCCATTCTCTGTTTACCCCATGTCTATTCAAAAGCTTCTTCAATGCCACCAAAGCATCATCTTCAATATCTACCCCCCACAGCGCGTTTCAGGCACTCACCACCCTAGTAGTGGTGGGGAGCGAAGGGGTGGGGGAGAGGGAGGGAGGGGAAGGGGAGTCAGTCTACCCCATGACAGTAGGTGGCAGGAGTTGCACAGTTACAGAAGGGGGAGGAGGTCAAGAGAGCCAATTCTTTATTGTCATATAGAAACATAGAAAACAGAAACATAGGAGGCCATTTGGCCCTTCGAGCCAGCATCGCCATTCATTGTGATCATGGCTGATCATCCACAATCAGTAACCCGTGCCTGCCTTCTCCCCATATCCCTTGATTCCACTAGCCCCTAGAGCTCTATAACTCTCTCTTAAATCCATCCAGTGATTTGGCCTCCACTGCCCTCTGTGGCAGAGAATTCCACAAATTCACAACTCTCTGGGTGAAAAGGTTTTTTCTCACCTCAGTTTTAAATGGCCTCCCCTTTATTCTTAGACTGTGTGGCCCCTGGTTCTGGACTCCCCCAACATTGGGAACATTTATCCTGCATCTAGCTTGTCCAGTCCTTTTATAATTTTATACGTTTATATCATATGTCCCATATAGAACAATGAAATTCTTACTTGCAGCAACACAACAGAATATGTAAACATAGTACACTAAACAATATAATAAACAAAAGAGAAAAAGTTCAGTGTGTGTGTATATATATACAGACATATTCACAAATAAACAAATTTACATCATGTATAGTCTATAAATATATATATATATATATATATATATATATACACATATATATATACACGCTATATATACACGCTATATATACATATATATACATACACGCACACATTCGTATACACAAAAAATGCCAACAATAATAGTGCAATTATAACAATAGTACTCTATTGTAGTTCAGAGCTTATTTGAGGTTGTAGTGTTGAATATCCTGATGGCTGTTGGGAAGAATCTGTTCCTGAACCTGAATGTTAGTTTTCAGGCTCCTGTACCTTCTTCCTGATGGCAGAGGTGAAATGAGTGTGTGGCCAGGGTGGTGTGGGTCTCTGCCAACCAACAGTGCCCGCACACTTACACTATCCTACACACTAGTGACGAATTACAATTTTTATCAAAGCCAATTAACCTACAATCCCACATGTCTTTAGAGTGTGGGAGGAAACTGAAGATCTCAAGGAAAACCCGCGCAGTTCACACTAGTTCTGTTATTCCCACTCCCTACACACCTGGGGCAATTTACAGAGGGCCAGTTCATCTACAAACCCGCACGTCTTTGGAGTGTGGGAGGAAAGGGCGGCACGGTGGCGCAGCGTTAGAGTTGCTGCCTTACAGCGAATGCAGCGCCGGAGACTCGGGTTCGATCCTGACTATGGGCGCCGTCTGTACGGAGTTTGTACGTTCTCCCCGTGACCTGCGTGGGTTTTCTCCGAGATCTTCGGTTTCCTCCCACACTCCGAAGACGTACAGGTATGTAGGTTAATTGACTGGGTAATATGTAAAAATTGTCCCTAGTGTGTGTAGGATAGTGTTAGTGTGCGGGGATCGCTGGGAGGCACGGACCCAGTGGGCCGAAGGGCCTGTTTCCGCGCTGTATCTCTAAATCTAAATCTAAAATCTAGAAACTTGAGCACCCGGAGGAAACCCACGTGGTCACGGGGAGAACGTGCAAACTTTGTACAGACAGCACCCGTGGTCAGGATGGAACCCGGGTCTCTGGCGCTGTAAGGCAGTAACTCTACCGCTGCGTCACCGTGCCACCAAATGCTCAGTCATTGAGTTTATTCAGATCAGACTCTGATTGCTTTGTTGGTGGTGAGGAAATCAAGCAATATTGGGAAGTGCTGGAAAGTAAAACCGTGGTGGTACAGCGGTAGAGTTGCTGCCTCACAGCGCCGGAGACCCGGGTTCAATCCTGACTCCGGATGCTGTCTGTACAGAGTTTGTACGTTCTCCCCGTGACCTGCGTGGGTTTTCCCCGGGTGCTCCGGTTTCCTCCCACACTCCTAAGACGTACAGGTTTGTAGGTTAATTGGCTTGGTAAAATTATAAATTGTCTCTAGTATGTGTAGGATAGTGTTAGTGTGCGGGGATCGCTGGGCGGTGCGGACCCGTGGGCCGAAGGGCCTGTTTCTGCGCTGTATCTCTGAACTAAACTAAAACCAAGAGGAGCACCTCTGGTCTTGAGGGAGCAGGATGAACACTTCTCATCCTTACGTTCCTTGGTTCCACAAGAGTTTAGCACCATTCTCAGCACGGCTGGATCTCTCAGGTTCTCTGGTGGGTGTGGAGAGGATGTTTTCAAAGTAAACACACCATTCCTATTACGTGGCTCCCACATGTCTTTAGAGTGTGGGAGGAAACTGAAGATCTCAAGGAAAACCCGCGCAGTTCACACTAGTTCTGTTATTCCCACTCCCTACACACCTGGGGCAATTTACAGAGGGCCAGTTCATCTACAAACCCGCACGTCTTTGGAGTGTGGGAGGAAAGGGCGGCACGGTGGCGCAGCGTTAGAGTTGCTGCCTTACAGCGAATGCAGCGCCGGAGACTCGGGTTCGATCCTGACTATGGGCGCCGTCTGTACGGAGTTTGTACGTTCTCCCCGTGACCTGCGTGGGTTTTCTCCGAGATCTTCGGTTTCCTCCCACACTCCGAAGACGTACAGGTATGTAGGTTAATTGACTGGGTAATATGTAAAAATTGTCCCTAGTGTGTGTAGGATAGTGTTAGTGTGTGGGGATCGCTGGGAGGCGCGGACCCAGTGGGCCGAAGGGCCTGTTTCCGCGCTGTATCTCTAAATCTAAATCTAAAATCTAGAAACTTGAGCACCCGGAGGAAACCCACGTGGTCACGGGGAGAACGTGCAAACTTTGTACAGACAGCACCCGTGGTCAGGATGGAACCCGGGTCTCTGGCGCTGTAAGGCAGTAACTCTACCGCTGCGTCACCGTGCCACCAAATGCTCAGTCATTGAGTTTATTCAGATCAGACTCTGATTGCTTTGTTGGTGGTGAGGAAATCAAGCAATATTGGGAAGTGCTGGAAAGTAAAACCGTGGTGGTACAGCGGTAGAGTTGCTGCCTCACAGCGCCGGAGACCCGGGTTCAATCCTGACTCCGGATGCTGTCTGTACAGAGTTTGTACGTTCTCCCCGTGACCTGCGTGGGTTTTCCCCGGGTGCTCCGGTTTCCTCCCACACTCCTAAGACGTACAGGTTTGTAGGTTAATTGGCTTGGTAAAATTATAAATTGTCTCTAGTATGTGTAGGATAGTGTTAGTGTGCGGGGATCGCTGGGCGGTGCGGACCCGTGGGCCGAAGGGCCTGTTTCTGCGCTGTATCTCTGAACTAAACTAAAACCAAGAGGAGCACCTCTGGTCTTGAGGGAGCAGGATGAACACTTCTCATCCTTACGTTCCTTGGTTCCACAAGAGTTTAGCACCATTCTCAGCACGGCTGGATCTCTCAGGTTCTCTGGTGGGTGTGGAGAGGATGTTTTCAAAGTAAACACACCATTCCTATTACGTGGCAACTTCATTCATTGTTATCAGGCAACTGAACCATCCTACCACAACCAGAGAGCAAGGCTGAACCATTGTCTCGTTCTTTGGTGACCCTTGGACTATCCATGATCGGACTTTGCTGGCTTTACCTTGCCTTCAACATTATTCCCTTATCATGTATCAACACGGTGGCACGGTGGCGCGGCGGTAGAGTTGCCGCCTTACAGCGAATGCAGCGCCGGAGACCCGGGTTCCATCCTGACTACGGGCGCCGTCTGTACGGAGTTTGTACGTTCTCCCCGTGACCTGCGTGGGTTTTCTCCGAGACCTTCTGTTTCCTCCCACACTCCAAAGACGTGCAGGTAGGTTAATTGGCTGGGCAAATGTTTTTAAAAAATTGTCCCTAGTGGGTGTAGGATAGTGTTAGTGTGCGGGGATCGCTGGTCGGCGCGGACCTGGTGGGCCGAAGGGCCTGTTTCTGCACTGTATCTCTAAACTAAACTAAACTAAACACTTTAAATGGCCCGTGTATTGTCTTTCTGCTGACTGGTTAGCACGCAACAAAGGCTTTTCACTGTACCTAAGTTCACTGAACTAATTCATGGAGTTATACAGTTCACCTGCACCTCCTCCAACCTCATCCACTGTATCCGCTGTTCCAGATGTCAACTTCTCTACATCGGCGAGACCAAGCGCAGGCTCGGCGATCGTTTCGCTCAACACCTTCGCTCAGTCCGCCTTAACCAACCTGATCTCCCGGTGGCTCCGCACTTAAACTCCCCCTCCCACTCCCAGTCTGACCTTTCTGTCATGGGCCTCCTCCAGTGTCATAGTGAGGCCCAGCGCAAATTGGAGGAACAGCATCTCATATTTTGCTTGGGCAGCTTACACGCCAGCGGTGTGAACATTGATTTCTCTAACTTCAGATAGTTTCTGCATTCCTTCTCTATTCCTTCCCCTTCCCAGTTCTCCCACTAGTCTTCCTGTCTCCTACTGCATCCTATCTTTGTCCTGCCCCCTCCCCTAACATCAGTCTGAAGAAGGGTCTCGACCCGAAACGTCACCCATTCCTTCTCTCCAGAGATGCTGTCTGACCCGCTGAGTTACTCCAGCGTTTTGTGTCTACCTTCGATTTGAACCAGCATCTGCAGTTTTCTTTCCTTTACAGCATGGATGCTGGCCCTTCAGCCCACATTGTCCATGCTGGCCATGCCCCACTTGCTTGCTTTTGCTCCATTCTCCCCGAAACATTTTCCACCTGTTCAAATGTTTTGAAACATTGCAATTTGACCCATCTCTGTCACACTACTGTGGCAGCTCATTCCAAATACCCTCCACCTTCTGTGTGAAAAAGTTGCCCCTCAAATCCCTTTTAAATCTGCTTCCTTTCATCTTAAACCTAAGATGAAAGGTTGTTTCATCTTTCTTTCTTGTTTTAGACGAGAAAAAACTCTTGTTTTAGACTCCCCTCTGCTGGGGAAAAGAGTGTAACTATCTGCCCTAAAAAAGCCTCCGGTGATTTTACAAACTTCTATAATGTAACCCCTTGTTCTCCTTTATTCCAGAAAAAACAATCCAAGCTTATCCAGTCCCTCCTTGTATCTCAAGCCATCTTGTCCCGGTATTATATCTTTACTTTAGCTTAGTTTCCTTTGGAGACACAACACAGAACAGGCCCTTCGGCCCACTGAGTCCGCTCCGACCAGCAATCCCCACACACTAACATTATCCTATACCCACTAGGGACAATTTTACATTCATACCAGTCAATTAACCTGCAAACCTGTAGGTCTTTTGAGTGTGGGAGGAAATCGGAGATCTCGGAGAAAACCCACGCAGGTCACGGGGAGAACGTACAAATTCTGTACAGGCAGCACCCGTAGCCGGGATGGAACCTGAGTCTCCGGCGCTGCATTCGCTGTAAGGCAGCAACTCTACCGCTGCGCCACCTTCTTGATTCTTTTCTTCACCCTCTCTAGATTAATCACCTTTTTCCTGCACCATGATGAGGTGAACTACCAGACAATGGTCCAAATACCGTCTAACCAACTTTTGTACAATTGTAACAATAGAACATAGTAACACAGTATAGCACAGAAATGGCCCACTATATTTGTCCTGAACAAGATGCCAAGCTGAACTGATCTCATCTGCCTGTACATGAGTCATAGAGGCACAGAGTGATACAGTGTGGAAACAGGCCCTTCAGCCCATCTTGCCCACACATAGAAACATAGAAAATAGGTGCAGGAGGAGACCATTCGGCCTTTTGAGCCAGCACCACTATTCATTGTGATCATGGCTGATCGTCCACAATCAGTAACCCGTGCCTGCCTTCTCCCCATATCCCTTGATTCCACTAGAGCTCCTAGAGCTCTATCTAACTTTCTCTTAAATCCATCCAGTGATTTGTCCTCCACTGCCCTCTGTGGCAGAGAATTCCACAAATTCACAACTCTCTGGGTGAAAAAGTTCCTTCTCGCCTCAGTTTTAAATGGCCTCCCCTTTATTCTAAGACTGTGGCCCCTGGTTCTGGACTCGCCCAACATTGGGAACATTTTTCCTGTTTCTAGCTTGTCCAGTCCTTTTATAATTTTATGTGTTTTTATAAGATCCCCTCTCATCCTTCTAAACTCTAGTGAATACAAGCCTAGTCTTTTCAATCTTTCCTCATATGACAGTCCCGCCATCCCAGGGATCAATCTCATGAACCTACGCTGCACTGCCTCAATTACAAGGATGTCCTTCCTCAAATTAGGAGACCAAAACTGTACTCAATACTCCAGATGTGGTCTTACCAGGGCCCTATACAACTGCAGAAGAACTTCTTTACTCCTATACTGAAATCCTCTCGTTATGAAGGCCAACATGCCATTAGCTTTCTTCACTGTCTGCTGTACCTGCACGCCAACTTTCAGTGACTGGTGTACAAGGACACCCAGGTCTCGCTGCACTTCCCCCTTACCTAACCTAACACCATTGAGATAATAATCTGCCTCCTTGTTTTTGCTGCCAAAGTGGATAACCTCACATTTATCTATATTATACTGCATCTGCCACGCATTTGCCCACTCACTCAACCTGTCCAGGTCACCCTGAAACCTCCTAACATCATCTTCACAGTTCACACTGCCACCCAGCTTTGTGTCATCCGCAAACTTGCTAGTGTTGCTTCTAATTCCCTCTTCCAAATTATTAATATATATGGTAAACAGTTGCGGCCCCAACACCGAGCCTTGCGGCACTCCACTCGCCACTGCCTGCCATTCTGAAAAGGACCCGTTTACTCCTACTCTTTGCTTCCTGTCTGCCAACCAATTTTCTATCCATGTCAACACCCTACCCCCAATACCATGTACTCTAATTTTAGGCACCAATCTCCCGTGCGGAACCTTATCAAAGGCTTTCTGAAAGTCTAGATACACTACATCCACTGGCTCCCCTTCATCCATTTTACTTGTCACGTCCTCAAAAAATTCCAGAAGATTAGTCAAGCATGATTTCCCTTTCATAAATCCATGCTGACTTGGACTTATCCTTTTACTGCTATCCAAATGCACCGTTATTACCTCTTTAATAATTGACTCCAGCATCTTCCCCACCACCGAAGTCAGGCTAACTGGTCTGTAATTCCCCGTTTTCTCTCTCGCTCCTTTCTTGAAAAGTGGGATAACATTAGCTATCCTCCAATCCACAGGAACTGATCCTGAATCTATTGAACATTGGAAAATGATCACCAATGCGTCCACTACCTGATTTTCCCAGTCTACCTGCATATTGAAATCTCCCATCACCACAGTGGCATTACCTTTGTTACATGCCAGGTTTAACTCCTGCTGCATCTTACACCCTACATCCGGGCTACTATTTGGGGGTCTGTAGATAACACCAATTGGTGTCTTCTTGCCTTTACAATTCCCCAACTCAATCCACAGTGACTCTACCTCATCAGTCCCTATGTCGCCCCTCGCAAGGGACTGAATTTCATCCCTCACCAGCAGAGCTCCCCCACCTCCTCTGCCCACCTGCCTGTCCTTTCTATAGGATGTATAACCCTGCATATTCAGTTCCCAGGCCCGATCCTCCTGCAGCCACGTCTCTGTAATCCCCACAATGTCATATCGACCAACCTCCAACTGAGTCTCAAGCTCATCTACTTTACTTCTTATACTTTGCGCATTCATATACAATATTTTAATTCCTTTTAAAACATGTCCAAGCTACACTAGTCCCACCTGCCTGCGCTTGGTCCATATCCCTCCAAACCTGTCCTATCCATGTACCTGTCTAACTGTTTCTTAAACGTTGGGATAGTCCCAGCCTCAACTACCTCCTCTGGCAGATCGTTCCAAACACCCTTTGTGTGAAAAAGTTACCCCTCAGATTCCTATTAAATCTTTTCCCCTTCACTTTGAACCTATGTCCTCTGGTCCTCGATTCAACTACTCTGGGCAAGAGACTGTGCATCTACCCAGTTTATTCCTCTCATGATTTTATGCACCTCTATAACATCACCCCTTTACTGTACACTAGAAATGGCTTGACTGTAAGCATGTATTGTCGTTCCGCTGGTTGGCACACAACAAAAGCTTTTCACTGTACCTCAGTGCACGTGACAATAAACTAAACTGTAAACTAAACTGTAACTGTAAATGTTTTTTGGGGTTCTTTCATGTTTAATGTCATCCTTCCTCTAGCTGTGAGACCGGATCTCCCCTCCAAATGTGACCTTATCAAGATCTTGTACATGCCTTCACATGACCAGTAATCAATACCCATGGCGAATGAAGGCAAGGTGACCATCTCCTTCCTCCCCAACCTGTCTACCTCGCTAGTGAAAGGATCAGAAATAGGCCATTCGGCCCATCAAGTCTCCCGCGCCATTCACTCAGGGCTGATCTATCTCTCCCTCCTAACCCCATTCTCCTGCCTTCTCCCCATAACCCTTGACACCCGTACTAATCAGGAATCTATCTCTGTGTATGAAAACTGCAGATGCTGGTTTGAATCAGCATCTCTGGAGAGAAGGAATTTATCTATCTCTGCCTTAAAAATATCCACGGACTTGGCCTCCACAGCCTTTTGTGGCAAAGAATTCCACAGATTCACCACCCTCTGACTAAAGAAATTCCTCCTCATCTCCTTCGTAAAGGAGCGTCCTTTAATTCTGAGGCTGTGCCCTCCGGTCCTAGACTCTCCCACTAGTGGAAACATCCTCTCCACATCCACTCTATCCAGGCCTTTCATTATTCTGTAAGTTTCAATGAGGTCCCCCTCATCCTTCTAAACTCCAGCGAGTACAGGCCCAGTGCCAACAAACGCTCATCATATGTTAACCCACTCATTCCTGGAATTCTGTGGGATGTGGGAGAGATGGTGAATCAGGAGCGGCTGCCACTCAATGCTGGGATGGGGGGTGTGGGGGGAGACCGAGAGTGAATCAGGCAAAACTCCCCCAATGGGAGAACAATCTCACCCCCACTCTCTCTCTCACCCTCCTCTCTCTCTCCCTCTCTCTCTCTCTCTCTCTCTCTCTCACTCTCTCTCTCTCCAGGAAACATCGAAAATAGGTGCAGGAGAAGGCCATTCGGCCCTTCGAGCCAGCACCGCCATTCATTGTGATCATGGCTGATCATCCACAATATAGAAGCAGAAAATACATTATGGAAACATAGCAAATACTCTGATAACAGTCGGTGTTGGGGCAAGTGGGTGTCGCTCGGCAGGTGGAAGGAATGCCTCCTTGAGAGACCTTCTCGGCTGTGTGAACATTTTGGCGGAGGGGGTTGTTTGACAAACTGCGCTGGAGTTTGGGTGCATTCATTAAGACGCACCAAGAGGATTGGAATAAACTTCACCCTTCAGTGGATGTGGAGACCACCCTGTTTATAATTGATGTTCGCGGCTCCAATGTGACTAATGAACTCGATTACCAGCCTCCCTGGAGGAGCCCCTTTCATGGACTTGGCAGCTGGAAGAGAACATAAGACAATGGTAGGAGGGTGTTCCCAAACGACTGAGGAACAAGTGCAGCCTGGGGCTTCTGCTCCATCAGGGGAAGGGACCAGAGCTGTTTATTACAGGGGGCATTGGTGGGGGTAGCAGATTAATGGTTGCCACTTATAGCCGGCGACGCAACATGAAGAGACACAGACGGAGGGAGACAAGAGGCATAAACATCCTCGTCAGCCAATCTGCGAGGCTCGGGCAGAACAAGGCACAAGAGAACCCATCGCTATTGATTCAGGAGGACGGTGTAGGTCATGGAATAACAACAGCAGCATTCCAAGACAGGTGGAATACAATGGTGTTCAGTATATCCACTGTGTGTGTGTGTGCGTGTGGCTCTGAGCTCAGACTATCTTCCACACAAGGCCACAATCTAGGTCCTCGATTCACCTACCCTGGGCAAGAGATTCCAATTAAATCTTTTCCCCTTCACCTTAAACCTAGTCTGTGCTACAGGGAGAGGTTGAGTAGGCTGGGATTCTTATTCCCTAGAGCGCAGGAGGATGAGGGGTAATCTTACAGAGGTGTACAAAATCATGAGAGAAACAGATCGGGTAGACGCACAGAGTCTCTTGCCCAGAGTAGGGGAATCGAGGACCAGAGGACATGGGTTTAAGGTGAAGGGGAAAAGATTGAATAGGAATCCGAGGGGTAACTTTTTCCACACATAGGGTGGTGGGTGTATGGAACGAGCTGCCGGAGGAGGTAGTTGAGGCAGGGACTATCCCAACATTTAAGAAGCAATTAGATAGGTGCATGGATAGGACAGTATCACAATATCATACGTTTTACTCTACAACTTGAAAGGGAGAAGGGAAAATCAGAAGTGTCAGTATTACAGTACAGCAAAGGGGATTACAGAGGCATGAGGCAGGAGCTGGCCAGAATTGACTGGAAGGAGGCCCTAGCAGGGAAGACGGTGGATCAGCAATGGCAGGTATTCCTGGGAATAATGCAGAAGTTGCAGGATCAATTTATCCCAAAGAGGAGGAAAGATTCCAAGGGGAGTAAGGGACACCCGTGGCTGACAAGGGAAGTCAAGGACAGCATAGAAATAAAAGAGCAGAAGTACAACAAAGCAAAGAAGAGTGGGAAGCCAGAGGATTGGGACTCTTTTAAAGAGCAACAGAAGATGACTAAAAAGGCAATACGGGGAGAAAAGATGAGGTACGAGGGTAAACTAGCCAATAATATAAAGGAGGATAGTAAAAGCTTTTTTAGGTATGTAAAGAGGAAAAAAACAGTCAAGGCAAATGTGGGTCCCTTGAAGACAGAAGCGGGGGAATTTATTATGGGGAACAAGGAAATGGCAGACGAGTTGAACCGGTACTTTGGATCTGTCTTCAATAAGGAAGATACAAACAATCTCCCAGATGTTCTAGTGGGCAGAGATCCTAGGGCGATGGAGGAACTGAAGGAAATCCACATTAGGCAGGAAATGGTGTTGGGTAGACTGATGGGACTGAAGGCTGATAAATCCCCAGGGCCTGATGGTCTGCATCCCAGAGTACTTAAGGAGGTGGCTCTAGAAATAGTGGAAGCATTGGTGATCATTTTCCAATGTTCTATAGATTCAGGATCAGTTCCTGTGGATTGGAGGGTAGCTAATGTTGTCCCACTTTTTAAGAAAGGAGGGAGAGAAAACGGGAAATTATAGACCAGTTAGTCTGACATCAGTGGTGGGGAAGATGCTGGAGTCAATTATAAAAGACGAAATTGCGGAGCATTTGGATAGTAGTAACAGGATTGTTCCGAGTCAGCATAGATTTACGAAGGGGAAATCATGCTTGACTAATCTTCTGGAATTCTTTGAGGATGTAACCAGGAAAATTGACAGGGGAGAGCCGGTGGATGTGGTGTACCTTGACTTTCAGAAAGCCTTTGACAAGGTTCCACGTAGGAGATTAGTGGGCAGAATTAGAGCACATGGTATTGGAGGTAGGGTACTGGCATGGATAGAAAATTGGTTGACAGACAGAAAGCAAAGAGTGGGGATAAATGGGTCCCTTTCAGAATGGCAGGCAGTAACTAGTGGGGTACCGCAAGGCTCGGTGCTGGGACCGCAGCTATTTACAATATACATTAATGACTTGGATGAAGGGATTAAAAGTACCATTAGCAAATTTGCAGATGATACTAAGCTGGGTGGTAGTGTGAACTGTGAAGAAGATGCTATGAGGTTGCAGGGTGACTCTCACAGGTTGTGTGAGTGGGCGGATGCATGGCAGATGCAGTTTAATGTGGATAAGTGTGAGGTTATCCACTTTGGTGGTAAGAATAGGAAGGCAGAGTATTATCTGAATGGTGTCAAGTTAGGAACAGGGGACGTACAACAAGATCTGGGTTTCCTAGTGCATCAGTCACTGAAAGGAAGCATGCAGGTACAGCAGGCAGTGAAGAAAGCCAATGGAATGTTGGCCTTCATAACAAGAGGAGTTGAGTATAGGAGCAAAGAGGTCCTTCTGCAGTTGTACAGGGCCCTAGTGAGACCACACCTGGAGTACTGTGTGCAGTTTTGGTCTCCAAATTTGGATTGGAAGGATATTCTTGCTATTGAGGGCATGCAGCGTAGGTTTACTAGGTTAATTCCCGGAATGGCGGGACAATCATATGTTGAAAGACTGGAGCGACTAGGCTTGTATACACTGGAATTTAGAAGGATGAAAGGAGATCTTATCGAAACGTATAAGATTATTAAGGGGTTGGACACGTTAGAGGCAGGAAACATGTTCCCAATGTTGGGGGAGTCCAGAACAAGGGGCCACAGTTTAAGAATAAGGGGTAGGCCATTTAAAACTGAGGCGAGAAGGAACTTTTTCACCCAGAGAGTTGTGAATTTGTGGAATTCTCTGCCACAGAGGGCAGTGGAGGCCAAATCACTGGATGGATTTAAGAGAGAGTTAGATAGAGCTCTGGGGGCTAGTGGTATCAAGGGATATGGGGAGAAGGCAGGTTACTGATTGTTTACGATCAGCCATGATCACGATGACTGGCGGTACTGGCTCGAAGGGCCAAATGGCCTCCTCCTGTACCTATTTTCTATGTGTCTATGTTTCTATGTCCACTCTATCCAGGTCTTCCACTATTCGATACGTTTCAATGAGGTCCCCGCTCATTCTTCTAAACTCCAACGACTACAGGCCCAGAGCCGACAAACGATCGTCATACATTAACCCAAACATCCTCGACATCATTCCCGATCATTATCATCCTTCTTCAGTCACGGGGCCCAAGACCGCTTACTCTGCAAGGAAGACCATTGGCTGAAAGTAAGTAAGTGTGAATTGCAGGTAAAAGTCCGTTTAAAGAAGAGCGCCAAAGGGACGCTAGCGGTCATTCAGTAAAGGTCGGGAGAGCAGCAGGTGGTGGTGCTGGCTTGAAGGGCTGAATGGACTCCTCCTGCACCTATTGCCTATTGTCTATTCCAAACGTGGCTTTGACTAGGTCTTACAAAGCCTCAGTGGCTTGCAACTGTTGAGGTATGTTTGGTTTGGGGTGGGGGGTGGGGGGGGGGGGGAGGGTGTAGGCTTAGCTAACTCCTCCTTGGACACTTTGGGTGCATCAAGACAAGTCTACGTCAGACTCACCGGCCCGTGATTGGCCCATATCCTTCCAAACCTTTCCTATCCATGTAGACACAGAGTGCTGGAGTAACTCAGCGGGTCAGGCAGCATCTGTGGAGAACATGGATAGGTAACGTTTCACAGAGTGCTGGAGTAACTCAGCGGGTCAGGCAGCATCTGTGGAGAACATGGATAGGTGACGTTTCACAGAGTGCTGGAGTAACTCAGCGGGTCAGGCAGCATCTGTGGAGAACATGGATAGGTGATGTTTCATAGAGTGCTGGAGTAACTCAGCGGGTCAGGCAGCATCTCTGGAGAACATGGATAGGTGACGTTTCACAGAGTGCTGGAGTAACTCAGCGGGTCAGGCAGCATCTCGGGAGAGAAGGAATGGGTGACGTTTCGTGTCGAGACCCTTCCTCAGCCTGATGTCAGGGGAGGGAGCGGGACAAAGATAGGATGTAGTCGGAGACAGGAAGACTAGTGGGAGAAATGGGAAAGGGGGGCGGGGTAGAGAGGGAAAGAAGGGACAATCTGAAGTTAGAGAAGTCAATGAAATCCATGTACGTCCAAATATCTTTTAAATGTTGCTACACTACATGCCTCTGCTACCTTCTCTGGCCCCTCATTCCATACACCCACCACCCTCTGTGTGGAAAAAGTTGCCCCTCAGGTTCCTATTAAATCTTTCCCCTCTCACCTTATGTCCTCTGGGCCTTGATTCCACTACTTTGGGTAAAAGACCACCCAATCTATTCCACTGATGTTTTTATACACCTCTATAAGATCACCCCATGTTCTCCTGCACGCCAAGGAATGCAGTCCTAGCCTGCATAACCTCTCCCTGTAGCTCTGGTCCTCAAGTCCTGGCCACAGAAATCTGAACACAATACTCCAAATATGGCCTCATCAACGTCTTGTACAACTAAAACATTACATCCCAAACCATGTTTTGGAAGGAACTGCAGGTGCTGGTTTAAACCAAAGATAGACACAAAAAGATGGATTAGCTCGGCGGGTCAGGCAGCATCTCTGGAGAAAAGGAATAGGTGACGTTTCAGGTCAAGACACTTCTTCCGACTTCGGAAGAAGGATATCGACCTGAAACGTCACCCATTCCTTCTCTCCAGAGATGCTGCCTGACCCGCTGAGTTGCTCCAGCATTTTGTGCCTATCCCAACCTCTCTACTTGGTACCCTCTTCGATGAAAGCCAATGTGCTGAAAACTGCCCTGGTCACCATTTCCACCTCTGACGCCACTTTCAAGGAACTATATAATTGCACTCCTAGATCATTCTGCTCTACAACACTCCCCAGAGCACTGCCATTCAATGTGAAGGCTCTGACCAGGTTTGCCTTCCCAAAATGCAACACCTTGCACTTATCTGCATTAAATTCCATTAACCATTCTTCAGGCAACTTGCTCAGCTGATCACGATCCTGCTGTACTTTTTGGCAACACTATCTACAATACCACCCATTTTAGATAGACACAAAACGCTGGAGTAACTCAGCGGGTCAGGCAGCATCTCTGGAGAGAAGGTATGGGTGACATTTCGGGTCGAGACCCTCCTTCAGACTCTCGACCTGAAATGACCTGAAAGGTCAGAAGTGGTGCTGGCTCAAAGGGCCGAATGGCCTCCCCCAGCACTAGATAGAGCTCTTAAGGATAGCGGAGTCAGGGGGTATGGGGAGAAGGTGGGAACGGGGTACTGATTGAGAATGATCAGCCATGATCACATTGAATGGCAGTGCTGGCTCGAAGGGCCGAATGGCCTCCTCCTGCACCTATTGTCTATTGTCTATTGTCTATTTTCTATGTTTCTATGTCACCCGTTCCTTCTCTCCAGAGATGCTGCCTGTCCTGTTGAGTTACTCCAGCATTTTGGGTCTATCTTCGGTGTAAACCAAAGTATTCCTTCCTACACACTCCCATTTTAGTATTATCTGCAAACGTCCAAATCCATTCTCATCCAAATTGTTGATAGAAAAGACAAACTGCACCAAACCCTGAGGCACACCACTGGTCACAGGCATCCACTGAAAAATAACCTTCCACCAATATCTTCTGCTTTCTTCCATGAAACCAATTTTCTATCCAGTTAGCTAGCTCTGCCTGGAACTTGTGCGATCTAACCTTCCAGGGCAGCCTCCCATGCAGAACCTTCTCAAATGCCTGCCGAAGTACAATCGGACAATGTCTATAACTTTCCCCTCATCAACCTTTTTGGTTACTTCTTCAAAAAACTATTAGATTCATGACACATGATTTTCCAGATTAAAAAAACGTGTTGACTATCTCTAATCCACAAAATGGCGGCTCACCTGTGGTCCATTTGCCTTTTGTGTTTTTTGTTGTTTTTGTCTTAATTGTAGTGTTTAGATGTGATGTAGTGTTTTTTGTGGTTGTGTGTTATGTGTGGGGTGGGGGGTAAACTGTAAAATTGTCTCTTCCGTACGGAGCCCCGACCTTTTCTCTCTGGGTGGTGTCTCCGTTCCCGCTGCAGCCTACCGTCGGCCAAACACCTGGAGCTGGCGGCCTCCAGCTGGGACCACCTGGGCTCTGGTTGGCAGAGCCCGCGGACTGGACTCACCATCTGCGGCGCCGGCTGCCTTCGGAGGCTGTGGTGGCGCTGCGGGAGTGGCTGCGACTCGTCTCCGGAGGCTTCGGCCGCGTGGACGTCGGGGGCTCGTAGGTCCTGCCCTGGGTGGGGGCCGACATCGGGAGCTCCGGCAGCGGCAGTGTCTTCGCCCGCCCCGGATCGCGGGGCTTGGGTCGGCCCGCCGCGGACCTTTCACCGTCCGGCGCGGCCTGGAATAGGCCACGGGATTTTCTCTGCCCGGCGGGGGCTTCAATGTCGGAAGCCACGACTGCCCCGACGTGGCAACTTCAACAGCCTGACCGTGGGAGAAGATGGCAGGGGAAGAAAAAAGACATTCTGGCCTTCCATCACAGTGAGGAGGTGACTGGAGGAGACTCACTGTGATGGATGTTTCTTTTTTTTTGGTTTTGTGTTGGTTTGTGATTGTGTGTGTTATTGCTTATCTTTATTGCTCTTATTGTTGGACTGTGGGTAATGGAATTTTGTCCAAAAGACTTGTTTTTTGGGATGACAATAAAGGCTATTCTGATTCTGATTCTTATTCTAATAAGCACCCGTCTATCCAAATGCATCTTATCCCTCAAAATCCTCTACGATAACTTGCCTACTACAGATATCACAAAATGCTGGAGTAACTCAGCGTGTCAGGCAGCATCTCTGGAGAGAAGGAATGGGTGACCTTTTGGGTCGAGACCCTTCTTCAGACTCCCATTCCTTCTCTCCAGAGATGCTGCCAGACCCGCTGAGTTACTCCAGCATTTTGTGATACCTTCGATTTGTACCAATAGGCAATAGGTGCAGGAGTAGGCCATTTGGCCCTTCGAGCCAGCACCACCATTCAATGTGATCATGGCTGATCATTCTCAATCAGTACCCCGTTCCTGCCCTCTCCCTATACCCCCTGACTCCGCTATCCTTAAGAGCTCTATCTAGCTCTCTCTTGAATGCATTCAGAGAATTGGCCTCCACTGCCTTCTGAGGCAGAGAATTCCATAGATTTACAACTCTCTGGCTGAAAAAGTTTTTCCTCATCTCCGTTCTAAATGGCCTACCCCTTATTCTTAAACTATATCCCCTGGTTCTGGACTCCCCTAACATTGGGAACATGTTTCCTGCCTCTAGCGTGTCCAACCCCTTAATAACCCAGCATCTGCAGTTATTTTCCTGCCTACTACAGATGTTAGGCTCACTGGCCTATAGTTCCCAAACTTTTCCTTGCAGCCCTTCTTTAATAGAGGCACAACATTAGCCATGCTCCAGTCATCCAGCACCTCACCCGTATCTAATGATGATTTATATATCTCAGGCAGGGCTCCAACAATTTCCTCTCTAGCTTCCCACAGTGTCCTTGGATATATCTGATTGGGCCTGGGAGATTTGTGTGACTTCATACGCCTTAGTACGTTCAGTGCCTCCTTGACTGTAAAACTGACCGTCCTCGAGACGCTTCCATTGACTGCCCCAACTTCCCCAGTCTTCAAGCAGGAAAGGGTACCGGGGAGAGGGAGAAATGGTACCCTGGAGCACAGGAGGACGAGGGGTATTCTTATAGAAGTGTATGAAATCATGAGAGGAATACATCGGATACATCCCCAGAGTCTCTTGCCCAGAGTTGGTGAATCGAGGACCAGAGGACATTAGTTTAAGGTGAAGGGGAAAAGATTTAATAGGAATCTGAGGGGTAACGTTTTCACACAAAGGGTGGTGGGTGTATGGAACGAGCTGCCAGAGGAGGTAGTTGAGGCTGGGACTATTGCAACGTTTAAGAAGCAGTTAGACAGGTACATGGATAGGACTGGTTTGGAGGGCTATGGACCAAACGCGGGCAGGTGGAACTAATGTAGCTGGGACAATGTTGGCCAGTGTGGGTAGGTTGGGCCGAAGGGCCTGTTTCCACACTGTATCACTCTATGACTCTTTGTAATTCTCCACAGTAAAACAGAGGAGAAATACTCATTGAGGACCTTGGCCATCTCCAGTGGCTCTACCCAGAGATGACTGCTTTGGTTTCTGAGTCAGCCTTGGTCACCCTCCTTCCCGAATGGCCTTGTAAATTCTCACTGGATGTCCCTTAATATTATCTGCCAGAACCATCTCCTGCCCCGTTTTTGCCCTCCTGATTTCCTTCTTTAGCGGGCTCCTCAGTTCCTGAAACTCCCCCAGGGGTGGGCACGGTGGCGCAGCGGTAGAGTTGCTGCCTCACAGCGCCGGAGACCCGGGTTCCATCCCGACTACGGGCGCTGTCTGCACAGAGTTTTCCCCCGTGACCTGTGTGGGTTTTCTCCGAGATCTTCCGTTTCCTTCCCCACTCCACAGACGTACAGGTTTGTAGATTAATTGGTTTGGTATAAGTGTAAATTGTCCCTCGTGTGTGGAGGGTAGTGTTAATGTGTGGGGATCGCTGGTCGGTGTGGACTTGGTGGGCCGAAGGGCCTGTTTCCACACTGTATCTCCAAACTAAACTAAACAAAACAATCATGTTAAGCAAATTCCTGCCTAATACCATCATAGTTGGCCTTGCCCCATTTCAGAATGTAACTTGTACGCCTGTTATAATTATCTTAAAGCTAATTAAACAGTGATTGCTGGTCCCTAAAGGCTTGCCCATCGCTCTTCAGTTACTTTCCTGTCCCACTTTCCGAAGAGTAGGTCAATCGTTGTCCTCCCCCATGTAGAGCCTTCTACAAATTGCCTGAGGAATCTTTCCTGAACACCTTTGACAAATTCCATCACGTCTAATCTGGCACGGTGGCGCAGCGGTAGAGTTGCTGCCTCACAGCGCCAGGGACCTGGGTTGAATCCTGACTACGGGTGCTGTCTGTCTTTAGACAGTAGACTACTTCACACCCATCCATTAGACACTCATTCACACTGTCCTCGTCTGTTTCATACCCATGAATTATATGGCTGACACCTGCACACTTGTCAGTTGCACACCCGTCCAACACACAGTTGACATTCACAGAGTTGCCCACCTGTTCACTTCACCTTCATTCAGTATACAAGCCTCTACACACATGCGTTCGTTACACACCTGTCCACTACGATGGCCCATTGAATGGTAAACAGTAAGACCAGCGTGCCGTGACCTGTCATAGAGTGATGCAGTGTGAAAACTTGGGCCTCCGGCTCAACTTGCCCACAAAGACCAACTTGCCCCATCTACGCTAGACCTACTTATTGGCCCATATCCCTCCAAACCTGTCCGACCCATGCTTACCTGTCTAATTGCTTCTTAAACATTGCCTTAGTCCCAGCCTCAACTACCTCCTCCGGCAGCTTGTTCCATACACCCACCACCCTTTGCATGAAAATGTTATCCCTTAGATTCCTATAAAATCCTTTCCCCTTCAACTTAAACCTATGTCCTCTTGATTCCCCTACTCTGGGCAAGAGACTCTGTGATTTACTATTCCTCACACCTCTATAAGATCACCCCTCATCCTCCTGCGCTCCAAGGAATAGAGACCCAGCCTAAACATCTCCCTATAGCTCACACCCTCTAGTCCTGGCAACATCCTCGTAAATCATCTCTGTAACCTTCCAGCATGATTAGTTCGGGTGTCAGGGGTGATGGGGAGAAGGCAGGAGAACGGAGTTAGGAGGGAGAGATGGATCAGCCATGATTGAATAGCAGAATGGACTTGATGGGCCGATTATGACCTGATGAGCCAAAACATTATGCCCACCTGCCAAATATGCCGTTGGTCCTCCATGTGCAGCCCCATACGCAGCAGGGTGCGATGCACTGTGTATTGTGATCATTCCTCCCCTCCTGTGACTTTATAAAAAAATATATACCAAGATCACAGAATATAACGATAGACCCACTGGAAGAAGCAATGAATATTAAGGCGGACTCACAAAAATTAATATCATATCTATATAACAGTATTCTTAATAGAGAATTGCCTCCAACAGAGGCAATTAGAGAAGACTGGGAAAAAGACTGGGAAAAAGAATTACTGATCAAAATTTCTAAAGAAACATGGGAGAGGTATTTGATATACATACATAAATGTTCGATTAACTCTAGACATAATTTAATCCAATTTAAAATATTACACAGACTATATTACTCAAAAGTTAGGTTGAATAAATTTTATTCAAATATCTCACCCATTTGTGATAAATGTCTTTCACAAAATGCCAATCTTACACACGCTTTCGTTTCGTGCATAAAACTTCAAAGTTTTTGGGGTGATATATTTGATGTATTTACTAGTTTATTTAAGACAAAAATGGAACCTAGCATGGAAATGATTATCTTTGGAGATGTAAATAAATTAAATAAATTAAATATATCCCAAATCTCATTTTTGAATTATGGTTTAATAATAGCGAAAAAACTCATACTTAAATTGTGGAAAAAGTCTACTCCACCAACACTTAAAATGTGGATTGGTAATATGTTGGAAACAGCACATTTGGAAGAAATGAGACTCCTCCTAATAGAAAAAAAAGACCAATTCTTATCGAGTTGGTCTCCATTTATTGACCTTGTGGAATCATGCGGTGTAATATCAGCATAAAATTAAAAATTCTGGGTTTGATTGAAAATTGATTAAGAATCTCCTTTCTGCTTTACTTTCGCACATTTCTTTCTTTTTTTTTTTTTTTTTTTTTTTTTCTTTTTTTCTTTTTTTTTTTTTTTTTCACTCTATACTCACTAATTTATTCTTTACTCTTCACTACTTCTTTCTTTCTCATTTCTTTTTAAAAAAGGAAGTTGTACAAATAATGTTTTAATAATTCTTGGCACCTGTAAAAAGGAAAAAAAAAAAAAAAAAAAAAAAAAAAAAAAAAAAAAAAAAAATTCCTCCCGTGACCACCATTAACATTTTCTGTGACTTGTGCCACAGTCGACCTTCTGTCGGTTCGGACCAGACGGGATCGCCTTCGTTGCCCTCGCGCATCGATGAGCCTTGGGCGCTCAACACCCTGTCTGTCGCCGGTTTGTGGTTTGTCCCTCCTCGGACCACTGTCGGTCGGTACTCACCACTGCTGACCGGGAGCACCCCACAAGCCTTGCCATTTCAGAGATGCTCTGACCCAGTCGTCTGGCCATAACAATTTGGCCCTTGTCAAAGTCGCTCAGGTCTTTACTCCTGCCCATTTCTCCTGCATCCAACACATCAACTTCAAGAACTGACTGTTCACTTGCTGCCTAATATATTCCACCCCTTGACAGGTGCCATTGTAACAAGATAATCAATGTTATTCACTTCGCCTGTCAGTGGTCATAATGTTTTGGCTGATCGGTGTTCATCTTTCTATGATTCACCTATCAACTATATGCCCATCCATTATACATACATTAATTATACCTCTGCCACAATCTATGCTAAACTACTAGACAGCCGCCCATTCTAGGCCAGTCCATTAAATATCCACCATTACACTGCACCAATTACTCATCTGACCAATGTAAGTGTCATCATCATGTGGTGAACACAGCACTGTCCTCCTGACTAATTTTACTGTGGGCCTCGTTGTCATCTTCCCATCAGCCAACAATGAACCATTAACCACGACTTAATTCCATCCTGCAATTGTGGACCATCTCTACATCTCCCGAAGACAGACACAAAATACTGGAGTAACTCAGTGGGACGGGCAGTATCTCTGGAGAGAAGGAATGGGTGACGTTTCGGGTCGAGACCCTTCCTACATATCCCTACCATTTCTTGATCTCATCACAGGAGATGGACTATCGACTGACATCTGACATCAACCCAGCGTTGTGCATATTGAAGGTGGACACAAAATGCTGGAGTAACTCAGCGGGTCAGGCAGCATCTCAGGAGAGAAGGAATGGGTGACGTTTCGGGTCGAGACCCTTCTTCAGACTGATGTCAGGGGAGGGGGCGGGACAGAGATAGGATGTAGTCGGAGACAGGGAGACTAGTGGGAGAATTGGGAAGGGGGAGGGGATGGAGAGAGAGGGAAAGCAGGTACTATCGAAAGTTAGAGAAGTCAATGTTCATACCGCTGGGGTGTAAACTACCCAAGCAAAATATGAGGTGCTGTTCCTCCAATTGCAATATTGACTTCTCTAACTTTGGTTAACCTTTGCTTTCCCCTTCTCTCTTCCGAGTTCTCCGACCAATCTGACTGCCCTTTGATTAAATTTTTATCTTTATATGCTTCATTGTCATCTTCCCCAGCTAACAATGATCTATTCTACATTTTCCTTGACCTCCCCTTTGATGTCTCGTTTTCACACCTCACATTCTTTATCTCTGTGTCTCCCTCTCCCCTGACTCTCAGTCTGAAGAAGGGTCTTGACCCGAAACGTCACCCATTCCTTCTATCCAGAGATGCTGCCTGTCCCGCTGAGTTACTCCAGCACTTTGTGTCTACAACGGAAACAAGCATCTGCAGTTCCTTCCTACACTGCTGGGAACTATAGGCCGGTGAGCTTAACATCTGTAGTTGTTGGTAAGTTACTGGAGAGGACTCTGAGGGATAGGTTATACAGGCATTTGGAAGGGCAGGGGCTGATTAGGGACAGTCGGCATGGTTTTGTACGTGGGAGGTCGTGTCTCACAAATCTGATTGATTTTGTTGAAGACGTGACCAAACAGGTTAATGTGGGCAGAGCTGTAGATGTTGTGTACATGGAATCAGTAAGGCGTTCGACAAGGTTCCACATGGTAGGCTGCTCTGGAAGGTTAGATCGCATGGGATCCAAGGAGAGACAGCTGAATGGATCGCAAATTGGCTCCATGGAAGGAAGCAGAGGGTGATGGTGGAAGGCTGCTTCTCAGACTGGAGGCCTGTGACTAGTGGTGTGCCTCAGGGTTCGGTGCTGGGCCCGTTACTGTTTGTCATCCACATCAATGATTTAGATGAGAACATACAGGGCAAGATTAGCAAGTTTGCTGATGATACAAAAGTGAGTGGTTTTGCAGATAGTGAAGATGGTTGTGAACGATTGCAGCAGGATCTGGATAGATTGGCCAGGTGGGCGGAGGAATGGTTGATGGAATTTAATACAGAGAAGTGTGAGGTGTTGCATTTTGGGATGTCGAACAAGGGCAGGACCTACACAGTGAATGGTAGGCCTCTGGGTAGTGTTGTCGAGCAAAGGGATCTAGGAGTACAGGTGCATGGTTCTTTGAAGGTCGAGTCGCGGGTAGATCAGGTGGTCAAAAAGGCTTTTGGCACTTTGGCCTTCATCAGTCAGAGTATTGAGTATAGAAGTTGGGAGGTCATGTTGCAGTTGTATAAGACGTTGGTGAGACCGCATTTAGAATATTGTGTTCAGTTCTGGGCACCATGTTATATGAAAGATATTGTCAAGTTTGAAAGGGTTCGGAAATTATTTACAAGGATGTTGCCAGGACTAGAGGGTGTGAGCTATAAGGAGAGGTTGAGTAGGCTGGGTCTCTATTCCATGGAGCGCAGGAGGATGAGGGGTGATCTTATAGAAGTGTGCAAAATCATGAGAGGAATAGATCGGGTAGATTCACAGAGTTTTTTGCCCAGAGTAGGGGAATCGAGGACCACATGACATAGGTTTAAGATGAAGGGGAAAAGTTTTAAAAGGAATTCGAGGGGTAACTCGAGGGGTAAATCGAGGACCACAGGACATAGGTTTAAGATGAAGGGGAAAAGTTTTAAAAGGAATTCGAGGGGTAACTTTTTCACACAGAGGGTGGTGGGTGTATGGAACAAGCTGCCAGAGGAGGTAGTTGAGGCGGGGACTATCCCACCATTTAAGAAACAGTTACATGGAATACCACAGGTTTGGTGGGCTATGGACCAAACGCAGGCAGGTGGGACTAGTGTAGCTGGGACATTGTTGGCCAGTGTGGGCGAGTTGGGTCGAAGGACCTGTTTCTACACTGTAGCACTCTATGACTCTAGAACAATGAGCCATTGTACACCTCATCGTCTATGTTGATCTGTCCTCTTCACACCTTACATGCTCTTTGTACCCTTCCTTATCTCTAGTTTCCCTCTCCCCTGACTCTCAGACTGAAGATACGTACAAAATACTGGAGTAACTCAGCGGGACAGGCAGCATCTCTGGAGAGAAGGAATGGGTGGCATTTCGGGTCAAGACTCTTCTTCAGACTAGTTAGGGAAAGGGGATATATACGATGATGTAGAGAGGTAAAGAACAATGAATGAAAGTATGCAAAAAAAATAATGATGCGAAGGATTTGAGTACAGGAGTGAAGAGGTCCTTCTGCAGTTGTACAGGGCCCTGGTGAGACCACTTTTAGAGTATTGTGTGCAGTTTTGGTCTCCTCATTTGAGGAAGGACGTCTTTGCCATTGAGGCAGTGCAGCGTAGGTTCACCAGGTTAATCCCCAGGATGGCGGGACTGTCATACGAGGAAAGATTGGAAAGACTGGGCTTGTATTCACTGGAGTTTAGAAGGGTGAGAGGGGATCTTATAGAAACATATAAAATTATAAAAGGACTGGACAAGCTCGATGCAGGAAAAATGTTCCCACTGTTGGGGGAGTCCAGAACCAGGGGCCACAGTCTATGAATAAAGGGGAGGCCATTTAAAACTGAGATGAGGAAAAACTTTTTCACCCAGAGAGTTGTGAATTTGTGGAATTCTCTGCCACAGAGGGCAGTGGAGGCCAATTCACTGGATGGATTTAAGAGAGAGTTAGATAGAGGCAGAGAATTCCACAGATTCACAACTCTGTGACTGAAAAAGTTTTTCCTCATCTCCGTTCTAAATGGCCTACCCCTTGTTCTTAAACTGTGGCCCCTGGTTCACACACGAACACACACATACACCAACACATATAAACCCACACATGCAAGCACATACACAAACACACGCACGCACACACACATACACACACACACACACACACTACACACACACACACGCACGCACACACACACACACACACACACACACACACACACACACACACACACACACACGCACACACACATACACACACACACACACACACACACACACACTACACACACACACACACACACGCACACACACACACACACACACACACACACACACACACACACACGCACACACACACACGCACACACACTCACAAACACACACACGCACACACACACACACACGCAAGCCCCACACACAATCCTAATAAGCCTTAGAAATTAATGGTTCAATGATATAGTACTTTATTTCTCACGTGTACCGAGGTTCAGAGACATTTATTTTTGTCTACTGTTCAGTACAGGTATCACTATACATAGGCACCTAGATACATCTTGTATAAGCATCTCAGATACAGTGCAAGTGTATTTGCAGTAGTACACTGAGACAGTGTACATAGTCCAAGATAGACACAGAATGCTGGAGTAACTCAATGGGTCAGACAGCATCTATGAAGAAAGGAATAGGTGATGTTTCGGATCGAAACCCTTCTTCTGAAGATGGGTGTCAACCTGAAAGGTCACCTATTCCTTCTCTCAGAGATGCTGCCTGCCCCAGAGAGTTACTCCAGCATTCTGTGTCTATGCTCCATCTGCAGTTCCTTCCTACTCAGTATACAGAGTCATAGAATCATAGAGTGATACAGTGTGGAAACAGGCCCTTCGGCCCAACTTGCCCACACCGGCCAACATGTCCCAGCTACACTAGTCCCACCTGCCCTTGTTTAGTTCATATCCCTCTCAACCTGTCCTATCCATATACCTGTCTAACTGTTTCTTAACTACCTCCCCAACTACCCTGCCCCAACTACCTCCTCTGGCAGCTTGTTCCATACACCCACCACCCTCTGTGTGAAAAAGTTACCCCTCAGATTCCTGTTAAATCTTTTCCCCTTCACCTTAAACCTATGTCCTCTGGTCCTTGATTCCCCTACTCTGGGCAAGAGACTCTGTGCATTTACCTGATTTATTCCTCTCACGTAGTCTCTAAATTTGGCACCATTTTCAGAATTAAGAACATAACAGAAACATAGAAAATAGGTGCAGGAGGAGGCCATTCAGCCCTTCGAGTCAGCACCGCCATTCAATATGATCATGGCTGATCATCCAAAATCAGTATCCCGTTCCTGCTTTCTCCCCATATCCCTTGATTCCATTAGCCCTAAGAGCTCTATCTAGCTCTCTCTTGAAAACATCCAGTGAATTGGCCTCCACTGCCTTCTGTGGCCGAGAATTCCACAGATTCACAACTCTCTGGGTGAAAATGTTTTTCCTCATCTCAGTCCTAAATGGCCGACCCCTTATTCTTAAACTGTGACCCCTGGTTCTGGACTCCCCCAACATGGGGAACATTTTTCCTCTCGCCTGTCCAATCCCTTAAACATTTTATATGTTTATAATGCATTATAAACTGGATTTATTGCTCTAATAATTAGGGGGTTTGATTTATTTGGCAATTTTTTTTAATAACATCTATATCCACTTCAGAACATGCGATGAGCCATTATGTTGGAGAGAGAGAGAGAGTCCTCTGCTTTATGGACCCTATCGACGAGATTGATCCCTGGGATGGCGGGACTGTCATATGAGGAAAGGTTGAAAAGACCAGGCTTGTATTCACTGGACTTTAGAAGGATGAGAGGGGATCTTATAGAGACATATAAAATTATAAAAAGAACCGGACAAGCTAAATGCAGGAAAAATGTTCCCAATGTTGGGGGAGTCCAGAACCAGGGGCCACACAGTCTTAGAATAAAGGGGAGGCCATTTAAAACTGAGGTGAGAAGAAACTTTTTCACCCAGAGAGTTGTGAATTTGTGGAATTCTCTGCCACAGAGGGCAGTGGAGGCCAAATCATTGGATGGATTTAAGGGAGAGTTAGATAGAGCTCTGGGGGCTAGTGGAATCAAGGGATATGGGGAGAAGGCAGGCACGGGTTACTGATTGTGGACGATCAGCCGTGATCACAATGAATGGCGGCGCTGGCTCGAAGGGCCGAATGGCCTCCTCCTGCACCTATTTTCTATGCGTCTATGTTTCTATTCTCAAGAGCAGCATGTTCTGCTTCCTCCGTCAGTCCAGTTCTCACGCCACAGATTTTAATAGAGACCGGAGATAGCAGCAGAGAATGCAAGACTCATTAAAATTACCTGTCCCAGTATTATCAAGGGCAGAATCCACTTCAAAGAATCTTTTTTTTAAAATTTTAACGGCAGCATGTCAGGAAGAAAAAACCCCAGCAAGTGGCTGATGTAATGTGGAGTATGTAGATTCTGGGTTCTGGTAGTTTCATCAAAATCTGACTTGATTGGGTCTGTGACTGCTGCAGGAAGTAATTTAAATCATTTGAAGCCTGCCTGGGGATCTGAATGATTCTACACAGGAAAGTTATAATTTTAGGGGAAGCTCATGTAGACCTGGATCAGTCTAATTAAACCAGAACAATGTAGGTCAAGCAAAAAGCAGACCTGATTTGCACAATCCATTTGTTTAATAAGGTCTATAGTAATTAATTTACACATGTATGGGTAATCTCCTAAAATTAAGGACCACTTTAAACTTAATCAAATTCTAGTATGAGAATTCCTACCTGACCAGAAATCTTCCCATTGTTTCCCAACCCGTTCTGAAGGTAATCTGCATTCTTAATTTTCAACTATTTACACAGTCTCGGGAAACAGGGATTACGTTAGCCTTTTACTGAAGTGGTATTTCATGCAACTCGCTCCGTTTATATATAAAAAAAGCCTTGTCTCGTTCTCTGCTGATTATGGAGGGCTATTCAGTGCCATTAATAACAGGCTCAACGTTATTGTATTATTTTGCATTGTGATCTGTGATTGTTAAAAAGGTCTCTCTCTCTCCTTCATCTGAAAGGCTTTATCTTTTTATCGCACTTTATCTTTTTATCAAAGGAGTATTTTACGATTTCACCTTGTTATAAAAATTCATTTCACAACTCCATACCCTAATAAAAGGAAATGTCACTGTTTATTTTTAGAAGGGTTCTCTACGCTACTAAAGGGATTTTAGAAACATAATGATTTGTCAAGGGCCAGTTAATTGTTTAATATATTGTTAAAAGGAATCACTGGTTTATTATCAAACCAGCATTTTATATAATTTCCTCTGTTAATAAAATCATGTTGTACATACTGTTTCCTGTGAAACAAATATTTGCTATGGCTTAGTCCCATTGGGTTACCACACATTATTTAATCTGATTAAATAAGTGTTTCACTCTTTATAATTAAGGGAGCAGTTCGGAGTGTTTACTTTGATTTAAAATACGTTTGTTTATCCTCAATTTACTTTTAGTTTAGTTTCGTTTAGAGATACAGCGCGGAAGCAGGCCCTTCGGCCCACCGAGGCCGTGCCGACCAGCGATCCCCACACACTAACTCCATTGTACACACACTAGGGACAATTTACATTTATACTAAATACACAAACCCAAGCCAATTAACCTACATACATGTACATCTTTGGAGTGTGGGAGGAAACCGAAGATCTCGGGGAAAACCCACGCAGGTCACGGGGAGAACGTACAAACTCCGTACAGACGGCGCCCGTGGTCGGGATTGAATCCGAATCTCTGGCGCTGCGAGGCAGCAATTCTACTGCCCTTCATTTTTTGTCAACATTTCCAACATGGAACAGGCCCTTCAGCCCAACTTGCCCACACGGGCCAACATGGCCCAGCTACACTAATCCCACCTGCCCGCATTTGGCCAAATGCGGGCAGGTGGGATTAGTGTCGCTGGGCCATGTTGGCCCGTGTGGGCAAGTTGGGCCGAAGGGCCTGTTTCCATGCCTTATGACTCTATGACTCTAAGTCTAAGACTCTAATGTTTTATTAGATATCTGGATACATCTTGCTCCATGGACAGGGCAGATGAGCCAGAGATGAGATGATGGGACTCCACACGAGGTGCCTTGGCAATCCTCAACATGGACTGCAGAACAGCAGAGGGTGACACGGTGGCACAGCAGTAGAGTTGCTGCCTTACAGCGCTCTCAGCGCTGGAGACCCGGGTTCGATCCCGACTACGGGTGCTGTCTGTACGGAGTTTGCACGTTCTCCCCGTGACCTGCGTGGGTTTTCTCCGGAAGTTCCGGTTTCCTCGCACACTCCAAAGACGTACAGGTTTGTAGGTTAATTGGCTTGGTGAAATTGTCATTTGTCCCTAGTGTGTGTAGGATACCGTTAGTGTGCGGGGACCACTGGTCGGTGCGGACTCGGTGGGCCGAAGGGCCTGTTTCCGCGCCGTATCTCTGAACTAAACTCAACTAAACCAAATTCATCTCATGAATTCTCATCTTGAACGTGGGCAAGAAAATCTTTTCTTGATCACCACACTCTGCCATTCGTCTCATCTCAGAAACATAGAAACATAGAAACATAGAAACATAGGTGCAGGAGAAAGCCATTCGGCCCTTCGAGCCAGCACCGCCATTCATTGTGATCATGGCTGATCGTCCACAATCAATAGCCTGTGCCTGCCTTCTCCCCATATCCCTTGATTCCACTAGCCCCCAGAGCTCTATCTAACTCTCTCTTAAATCCATCCAGTGATTTGACCTCCACTGCCCTCTGTGGCAGAGAATTCCACAAATTCACAACTCTCTGGGTGAAAAAGTTCCTTCTCACCTCAGTTTTAAATGGCCTCCCCTTTATTCTAAGACTGTGGCCCCTGGTTCTGGACTCCCCCAACATTGGGAACATTTTTCCTACATCTAGCTTGTAACATAACATAACATAACATAACAACACTTTATTGTCACTCGGCACAACACCGAGCGAAATTTCAGCAGTCACACAAAATACAGCAAAAAGAAAAGAACACAGGACACCCGACCCCAACACAAACATCCATCACAGTGACTCCAAACACCCCCTCACTGTGATGGAGGCAACAAAACTTCCCCTCTCTTCCCCCCGCACCCACGGACAGGCAGCTCGACCCCTACCGAGGCAAACGACACGCACAGCCCCCGCAAGAGGATGGAAGGCCCCGCGGCCGAGCCGCACCGGGCACCGAAACGTCCCGCGGCCGCACCGGGCGATGTTAAGTCCAACGGCCGAGCCGCACCGGGCACTGAAACGTCCCGCGGCCACACCGGGCGATGTTAAGTCCAGCGGCCAAGCCGCACCGGGCATTGAAACGTCCCGCGGCCGAGCCGCACCGGGCACTGAAACGTCCCGCGGCCACACCGGGCACTGAAACGTCCCGCGGCCACACCGGGCGATGTTAAGTCCAGCGGCCAAGCCGCACCGGGCACTGAAACGTCCCGCGGCCACACCGGGCGATGTTAAGTCCAGCGGCCGAGCCGCACCGGGCACTGAAACGTCCCGCGGCCGCACCGGGCGATGTTAAGTCCAGCGGCCGAGCCGCACCGGGCACTGAAACGTCCCGCGGCCGAGCTGCGCCGGCAATGTTAAGGCCCGCAGCCGAGCCGCACCGGGCACTGAAACGTCCCGCAGCCGAGCTGCGCCGGCAATGTTAAGGCCCGCAGCCGAGCCGCACCGGGCACTGAAACGTCCCGCAGCCGAGCTGCGCCGGCAATGTTAAGGCCCGCAGCCGAGCCGCGCCCCGGGGAAGAGACCTAATAAAATAAAGGTTTCCCCCCGCCCCACCCCCCCACCCCACCCCACACCCCCACCACACACCCCCACCACACATACACAGCCAAAAACAGAAACAAAAACCATCCCAACACCGACACAAACAAAAAAAAAGAAAAAAAGACAACAGACTGCCAGAGAGCCGCAGCCGTTAGGCGCAGCCAACTCCTCCCACTTGTCCGGTCCTTTTATAATTTTATACGTCTCTATAAGATCCCCTCTCATCCTTCTAAACTCCAGGGAATACAAGCCGATGCATAATTTTTCTTGCAAGCCAAACGACACTTGGAAGAAGTACTGAGAGATGCACCAATTACCCTCTGGGTAGGGACCTCAATGTCCACTACCAATGATAACTTGATGGTACCACCATGGGCCAAGCCAGCCGACCCCTGGAGATGTATCTCCCTGCAACATCTAACCAACACAAGAGATAAGTATTTGACTTCACTCTCACTAAATATAGATGTAGATACTTCTACAAACACCCCTCCCTCTCCCCTCGCTCTTCCATCTCCCCCACCCTCCTCACCCCTTCCTCCATTAAAGGCCGGTTAACAAGTTCACCCAGGGCCGTCTTAACGCATGGGCCTGATGGGCACTTGCCCGGGGCCCCATGAGCATAGGGGCCCCATGCTGATCTGTGTATGTTAAGTGACTTGCAATAAATAAATACTACTTTAAAAATGTAGGTTCAATAACTGCTTTTTTCGCAACATTTTCGGTCCCTAAGTGTTTTTTTCGCAACATTTTCCATCCCTAAGTGCTTCTCACAGCGATCTGTTTCACAACAATTAGCTCCCTAAGTGCTTTGCTTTTCCATCCCTAAGTGCTTCTCACAGCGATCTGTAAGTGCTTTTCGCAACAATGTAGCGCCCTAAGTCCATCGCTAAGTGCTTTTCGGTAAGTGCTTTTCGCCGGCACGACAGGGGGGGGGCTGGTAGGGAAAGGGGGGTGGGGGAGAGTAACGGTAGGGGCCCCAGTACACTGCTTTCCCGGGGCCCATAATGCTGTAAAGAAGGCCCTGAGTTCACCTGCTCCCAAGGATGTACCCCTCTTGGGATCACACTGTCCCTCGGCAACACCCAGCCTATCAGGGAAACTCCCTGATTCCGGTCATCTGTTTCTGGGCCTTATTTGTCCTGGTCTTTTCTTGCTTCCAATCCCACCCTCCACTCCCCCATGGTCAGTCTGAAGAAGGGTCCCGACCCGAAACATCACCGAACCATCAGGTGTGCTCCAGAGATGCTGCATGGCCCACTGAGTTACTCCAACATTTGGTGCCTCTCTTTAAATGCCCATGGTTGCTTTTGTACAAATGACCATCGCACGTCTGTGGAGGCAGTGTCTCTTCAAGAAATCTCATGAGAGTGGGATAACCAAGATTCAAGATTCAAGATTTCAAGATTCAATTTATTGGCACATTTACCAATTAAGGTACAGTGAAATTTGAGTTGCCATACAGCCATAGACAATAGACAATAGACAATAGGTGCAGGAGGAGGACATTCGGCCCTTCAAGCCAGCACCGCCATTCAATGTGATCACGGCTGATCATTCACAATCAGTACCCCGTTCCTGCCTTCTCCCCATATCCCCTGACTCCACTATCCTTAAGAGCTCTATCTAGCTCTCTCTTGAATGCATCCAGAGAATTGGCCTCCACTGCCTTCTGAGGCAGAGAATTCCACAGATTCACAACTCTCTGACTGAAAAAGTTTTTCCTCATCTCCGTTCTAAATGGCCTACCCCTTATTCTTAAGCTGTGGCTCCTGGTTCTGGACTCCCCCAACATTGGGAACGTGTTTCCTGCCTCTAACGTGTCCAACCCCTTAATAAACTTATACGTTTCGATAAGATCTCCTCTCATCCTTCTAAATTCCAGTGTATACAAGCCTAGCCGCTCCAGTCTTTCAACATATGACAGTCCCGCCGTTCCGGGAATTAACCTAGTAAACCTACGCTGCACGCCCTCAATAGCAAGAATGCTAAGTGAAAAGCAACAAGACACACAGCCACATAAAACAAAATTTCACATAAACATCCTCCACATCGGATTCCACATTCCTCACTGTGATGGAAGGTAATAAAGTTCAACCATCTTCCTCTTTGTTCTCCCACGGTCGGGGCTGTTGAACCGTCCGCAGTCACCGCTGCCGACTGTCCGAGGCCCTCGCGTCGGGGCGATCGAAACTCCCGCGTCGGGGCGGTTGAAACTGCCCGCGGCGTGGAGCTCCCGAGTCGGCCTCTTCTCACCAGAGACCGCGGGCTTCACGGTGTTAGAGTCCACAGGCCCCGCGGTTGGAGCTCTCCACAGTCGATCCCCGGCAAAGGATCGCGAGCTCCACGATGTTAAAGTCCGCGCCGCGCCCGCGGCATGAAGCGCCGGGCCGGTCTCCAGGAAAGGCCGCCAACTCCTCGACGTTAGGCCGCAGTGGGGACGGAGATACGACACGGGGAAAAATTACATCTCCATCAAGGTCAGAGAGTGAAAAAAAAACCACTGTGCTAAGTATCGGTCAGGTCCATGTAAAGTGGATCATCATCACCAGTGATATTATATTCCATCGTGATCTATAACCGCAAGGCCAAACATGTCCCTCCCTCTTCATCATGAAGTTTGGGAGAGATGGGAGCTCAGAGAGATGAACAAAAGTGGAGTGTCCAACAGATAAAGACACATTGTTAGGGCTGTACAGTGGCACAGCGGTAGAGTTGCTGCCTCACAGCGCCAGAGACCCGGGTTCAATCCTGACCATGGGTGCTTTCTGCATAGAGTTTGCACGTTCTCCCCGTGACCTGAGTGGGTTTTCTCCAGGAGCTCCGGTTTCTCCCCACATTCCAAGATGTCCAGGTTTGCAGGTTGGTAGGCCCAAAATTCTGGAGTAACTCAGCGGGTCAGGCAACATCTGTGGAGAACATGGATAGGTGACATTTCACAGAGTGCTGGAGTAACTCAGCGGGTCAGGCAGCATCTGTGGAGAACACGGATAGTTGACGTTTCACAGAGTGCTGGAGTAACTCAGCGGGTCAGGCAGCATCTCTGGAGAACACGGATAGGTGACGTTTCACAGAGTGCTGGAGTAACTCAGCGGGTCAGGCAGCATCTGTGGAGAACATGGATAGGTGACGTTTCACAGAGTGCTGGAGTAACTCAGCGGGTCAGGCAGCATCTGTGGAGAACACGGATAGGTGACGTTTCACAGAGTGCTGGAGTAACTCAGCGGGTCAGGCAGCATCTCTGGAGAACAGGAATCGGGTTGAGACCCTTCTTAATTGACTTTGGTAAAATTGCAAATTGTCCCTAGTGTGTAAAAAAGTGCTAGTGGTCAGCGTGGACTTGGTGGACCAAAGGGCCTGTTTCCGCGCTGTATCTCTAAACTGAACTAAATAAATCTGAAGGAGGGTCTCAACCCGAAAAGGCACCCACCTACTCTCCAGAGATGTGCCTGTCCTGCTGAGTTACTCCAGCATTTGTGCTAATCTTCTAAAAAGTCCAACTGGTAAGTTACCACCCAATCGGTCTACTTCCAGTCACTCGTGGTGTGATGGAACGACCAGCCAGTACCACCCACCAGTCCCCTGTCATCAATGACCAGTGTTTCCTCCCACACTCCAAAGACGTGCAGGTATGTAGGTTAATTGGCTTGGTAACTGTAAAAACTGTCCCTAGTGGGTGTAGGGTTGTGTTAGTGTGCGGGGATCGCTGGTCGGTGCGGACCCGGTGGGCCGAAAGGGCTTGTTTCCATGCTGTATCTCTAGATTAAACTAAATTAAACTAAAACATCTTCAAATTGCCTTCAGTTTTACCCACCATTTTCCAACACCTAATTCATAGAAACATAGAAACATAGAAAATAGGTGCAGGAGTAGGCCATTCGGCCCTTCGAGCCTGTACGCACCACCATTCAATATGATCATGGCTGATCATCCAACTCAGTATCCCGTACCTGCCTTCTCTCCATACCCCCTGATCCCTTTAGCCACAAGGCTAACTCCCTCTTAAATATAGCCAATGAACTGGCCTCAACTACCTTCTGTGGCAGAGAATTCCACAGATTCACCACTCTCTGTGTGAAAAAAAACTTTCTCATCTCGGTCCTAAAAGACTTCCCCCTCATCCTTAAACTGTGACCCCTTGTTCTGGACTTCCCCAACATCGGGAACAATCTTCCTGCATGTAGCCTGTCCAACCCCTTAAGAATTTTGTAAGTTTCTATAAGATCCCCCCTCAATCTTCTAAATTCCACCCTAGCTCACAATGATCTATTCTACACTTTCCTCGATCTTCGCACCATTTGGTCTCTTACCCTTTCATACCTCTCCTTTCCATCTCCCCAGGCTCTCAGTCTGAAGAAGGGTCTCGGCCCGAAACGTCGCCCATTCCTTCTCTCCAGAGATGCTGCCTGACTAGCTGAGTTACTCCAGCATTTGGTGTCTCATTCCAACGTTAAGTGGGTGTTGCTTGTTCAGAGCTTAGAGATATGGCATGGAAACAGTGTAGGAAAATAACTGCAGATGCTGGTACAAATCGAAGGTATCACAAAATGCTGGAGTAACTCAGCAGGTCAGGCGGCATCTCTGGAGAGAAGGAATGGGTGACGTTTTGGGTCGAGACCCTTCTTGAGACTGAAGGTCTGAAGAAGGGTCTCGACCCGAAACGTCGCCCATTCCTTCTCTCCTGAGATGCTGCCTGACCTGCTGAGTTACTCCAGCATTTAGTAATATCAGCATGGAAACAGGGCCATTCAGCCCACTGAGTCCACACCAACCCTGGATTACCCATTCATACTAGCTCAACGTTTCCCCACTTTTACAACAACTCCCTACACCAATGGAACAATTTACAGAGGCGAATATACCTACAAACCCGCATGTCTCTGGGATAGTTCATAAGTTCATTAGGTGATAGGAGCAGGGTTAGGCCATTCGGCCCATCATGACTACTCCGCCATTCAATCATGGCTGATCTATCTCTCCCTCCTAACCCCATTCTCCTGCCTTCTCCCCATAACCCCTGACACCCGCACTAATCAAGAATCTACCTATCTCCGCCTTAAATATATCCACTGACTTGGCCTCCACAGCCGTCTGTGGCAAAGAATCCCACAGATTCACCACCCTCTGACGAAAGAAATTCCTCCTCATCTCCTTCCTAAAGGAACAGTCCTTTTATTTTGAGGCTGTGCCCTCAGGTCCAAGACTGGATTGGGATGTGGGAGGAAACCAGAGCCTCCTGAGGAAACCCACGTGGACACGGTGAGAACGTGCAAACTCCACGCAGACAGCACTCGAGGTCAGGATGGAAGCTGGGTCTCTGGTGCTGAGAGCCAGCAGCTCTACCCGCTGCGGCACCTTGACAATTAAGTGTATACGTAAACCTTTACCTCTGGGTCTTTCAATCTGCATTCGCTGACATTAAAGGGAAATGCTGCACGTTTTACCCAGTTAATAATCCTGCCGTGTTGTGTGGAAGCAGGAGGCCTGATTTTTCTGGACCAAAATTCATACATTTTCTCCAATCTTAAATTGAGTAATTATTTCCAGGAATGGTTACACATCTCATTAAGTTGTCGAGGTTAATATGCTGAAACTTGGAATTTTAAAAATTAATTTCTGTCCGCGTGATATTCATTAGGATGCAAGAAATGGACGAGGCTTTTAAAACCAAAACATCAGCAAAGATTATAACAGATATTTGGAATAAATATCACGATGCAGTTTCGCTGAAAGATGACCTTGATGCTTAGGACTGTACAGTGCGATCTCTCTTGTAGATGAAGGCTTAGTTAAACTGGAACTGATGTGCTGATCAAGCACTTAAAGCACCTGTCGAAGGTATTTATTCACAAAATGCTGGAGTAACTCAGCAGGTCAGGCAGCATCTCGGGAGAGAAGGAATGGGCGACGTTTTGGGTCGAGACCCTTCTTCTGAAGAAGAGTCTCGACCCGAAACGTCACCCATTCCTTCTGTCCTGAGATGCTACCTGACCTGCTGAGTTACTCCAGCATTTTGTGAATAAATACCTTCGATTTGTACCAGCATTTGCAGTTATTTTCTTATACTTAAAGCACCTGTCCCAGTTAAGCGATTTTTAAGGCGACTGTCAAAGTCGTAGAAGATCGGCAAAATTTTATTTTCCCCTACGACAATGACCATGACAATGACCACGACAATGACCATGACAATGACCACGACAATGACCACGACAATGACCATGACAATGACCACGACAATGACCATGACAATGACCACGACAATAACCACGACAATGACCACGACAATGACCACGACAATGACCACGACAATGACCACGACAATGACCACGACAATAACCACGACAATGACCACGACAATGACCACGACAATGACCACGACAATGACCACGACAACGACCACGACAATAACCACGACAATGACCACGACAATGACCACGACAATGACCACGACAATGATCGCGACAATGACCACGACAATGACCACGACAATGACCACGACAATGCCGAGTCAGGTCGATACAAGTGACTTTTTGTGTGAAACTAGCACCTGGCTGAGAGATTACACCGTCTTCGGAAACATCGCGAAATCCCCACGCTCATCTGACCGTCAAACTGTCACCTCCAATCTACCCGTCAAATGTCCTGACGGTAAATAAATTGGTTAAACAAAACTATCTTCTGGTATCTTCAAATGCCTTTTCTTAATTTAATATTACGTGCTTCTAAATGCATCTGCGACAACCTGGCAAACCTGGGGACAGCGTGCGACAGACAGCGCCCGCAATAAGCTACGATACCTGGCCACAAGCCAGCTGGCGCCCAGACATTTCTAGCGGGTAGATTTTACCGCAACGAGATCCGCTACGATTCATTGACGACTCCTCACGATCACGCCCGCGACACCCCGGCAAACGTTCAGCGACAGCCTAGTCACCGGCAGTCGCCTTAAAGTGGCCTAAGTGGGACAATGCCTTAACTTGTCCCTTTTACCTGCTCCTGATCTAAAGCCAATTGATTGATTGATACTTTATTATCACTTGTCTCTGTGAAATTATTTGTTTTGCATACAATGCACAACGACGCCAACAAAGTTACAAATGGTGGCGCAGCCGTAGAGTTGCTGTCTTCCAGCGCCAGACACCCAGGTTCCATCGCACTTAGGCTACAGAGAGAGGTTGAACAGGTTGGGTCTTTATTCTTTGGAGCGTAGAAGGTTGAGGGGGGACTTGATAGAGGTTTTTTAAATTTTGAGAGGGACGGACAGAGTTGACGTGGGTAGGCTTTTCCCTTTGAGAGTGGGGAAGATTCCAACAAGGGGACATAGCTTCAGAATTGAGGGACAAAGGTTTAGGGGTAACATGAGGGGGAACTTCTTTACTCAGAGGGTTGTGGCTGTATGGAATGGGCTTCCGGTGGAAGTGGTGGAGGCTGGCTCGATTTTATTATTTAAGAGTAAATTGGATAGGTATATGGATAGGAGGGGATTGGAGGGTTATGGTCTGAGTGCAGGTAGATGAGACTAGGTCAGGGAGAATGGTCGGCGTGGACTGGTAGGGCCGGACAGGCCTGTTTCCATGCTGTAGTTGTTATATGTTATATATATATATGTTATCGCAACAACGAACCGAGTTTGGTTTTCTTCGAGATCTTCGGTTTCCTCCCACACTCCAACTTCGTACAGGTTGCGTACAGGCCTGCTTCTGTGCTGTGCCTCTAAAGTCTCTAGTCTAAAGAGCATCACCTACATCACAGGGCAAGGAGTCCATACGGCCCACTTGCCCAGTCTGAAGAAGGGTCTCGACCAGAAATGTCACCCATTCCTTCTCTCCAGAGATGCTGCACCTGTCCCTTTACCTCCCCCCTCAACTCCATCCAAGGACCCAAACAGTCTTTCCAGGTGAGACAGAGGTTCACCTGCACCTCCTCCAACCTCATCTATTGTATCCACTGTTCCAGGTGTCAACTTCTCTACATCAGTGAAACCAAACGCAGGCTCGGCGATCGTTTCGCTCAACACCTTCGCTCAGTCTGCCTTAACCAACCTGATCTCCCGGTGGCTGAGCACATCAACTCCCTCTCCCATTCCCAGTCTGACCTTTCTGTCATGGGCCTCCTCCAGTGCCATAGTGAGGCCCACCGGAAATTGGAGGAACAGCACCTCATATTTCGCTTGGGCAGTTTGCAGCCCAGCGGTATGAACATTGACTTCTCCAACTTTAGATAGTTCCTCTGTCCCTCTCTTCCCCTCCCCCTTCCCAGTTCTCCCTCTATCTTCCTGTCTCCACCTAGGTCCTTCCTTTGTCCCGCTCCCCTGACATCAGTCTGAAGAAGGGTCTCGACCCGAAATGTCACCCATTCCTTCTCTCCAGAGATGCTGCCTGACCTGCTGAGTTACTCCAGCATTTTGCCTCCATCTTCAGTTTTAACCAGCATCTGCGGTTCTTTCCTACACGTGATTTATTGATAATCCTTTTTCTGGTTCAGTTATCGTAGGTAAACTGAGGTACAATGAAATGTGTAGCTAGCAGCAGCATCAGACACACAAAAACATAAAGGAAACATAAAATTTTGATAAGAAGGACCTCTGTACAAAATACAAGACATTAGTGCAAAAATCTATATTAGGAAATATTACACAAGTCCTTAGTAGGGCATGGTGGAAACTGCATCAAAAACTCTTCACCATATTTATTTTCCGATTTCATGTTAATAAGTTAATCAGAATTTCCCCAGATCTGATGATTTGGATGAAGGAACAAAAGTTGTAAACCCAAGTCAGTCGATCGGGATAGACACAAAAAGCTGGAGTAACTCAGCGGGACAGGCAGCATCTCTGGAGAGAAGCAATGGGTGACGTTTCGGTTCACGGTCACGATGGCGCAGCGGTATGCAGCGCCGGAGACTCAGGTTCGATCCCGACTACGGGCGCAGTCTGTACGGGGTTTGTACGTTCTCCCCGTGACCTGCGTGGGTTTTCTCCGAGATCTTCGGTTTTCCCCCCACACTCCAAAAACGTGCAGGTATGTAGGTTAATTGGCTTAGCAAATGTAAAAATTGTCCCGAGTGGGTGTAGGATCGTGTTAGTGCGCGGGGATCGCTGGTCGGCGCGGACCCGGTGGGCCGAAGGGCCTGTTTCCGCGCTGTATCTCTAAACTAAAGATAGGGACTTACCTGGAAAGAGAAGACAAAAAAGATGTTAGAGAAGGAGAGGAGGAGTGGAATACACAGCTGAAATGAGGCATATGGGTGGAAAGGGGTCAGGGGAGAGGGTAAAGAGAAGAGATAAAAAGCAATTGTGGTACTTAGTGATCGGAGATGGGCAATACAGAAGCGTGGGCTTTCTCCGGGAGCTCCGGTTTTCTCCCACACTCCAAAGACGTACAGGTCTGTAGGTTAATTGGCTTCAATAAAATTATAAATTGTCCCCAGTATGTAGGATAGTGCTAGTGTTTAGTTTTAGTTTAGTTTAGTTTAGAGATACAGCACGGAAACAGGCCTTTCGGCCCACCGGGTCCGCGCCGACCAGCGATCCCCGCACACTAACACTATCCTACACCCACTAGGGACAATTTTAACATTTACCAAGCCAATTAACCTCCAAACCTGTACGTCTTTGGAGTGTGGGAGGAAACCGAAGATCTCGGAGAAAACCCACGCAGGGGGAGAATGTACAAACTCCGTACAGACAGCACCCGTAGTCGGGATCGAACCCAGGTCTCCGGCGCTGCATTCGCTGTAAGGCAGCAACTCTACCGCTGCGCCACCGTGACTGCCCCCAGTGTGTGGGGTGATCGCTGGTCCGCGCTGACTCGATGGGCCGAAGGGCCTGTTTACGTGCTGTATCTCTACGGTCCAAAGTCTAAAGGGATGGGTGTGCGAAAGAGGGGAAAGGAGTGTGTTGACTGGGTTGCTGGCACACATGGAGACATGGGAGAGAGAGAGGGTGGGTACCGTTGGACTGTACGCTACCCGATGCTTAATACGAGGTGCTCTTCTTCCAGTTTGGAATATGTATTAAATGAAGGAATCAAAACATGGGGAAGAGTAGATACTTTATGGAATGATACGATACGATGGAACTTTATTTATCCCAGGAGGGAAATTGATCTGCTAACATTCATAAAACACAACATACATGAAACATGGAATTAAAGTGATGAGTGGAAATGGTATCACAAAATGCTGGAGTGACTCAGCGGGTCAGACAGCACCTCAGAAGAGGTGACGTTTCGGGTCTGGACCCTTCTTCAGACTGATGTCAGGGGGCGGGACAAAGAAAAGATGTCGTCGGAGACAGGAAGACCAGTGGGAGAACTGGGAAGGGGGAGGGGAAAGAGAGGAGCTATCTAAAGTTAGAGAAGTCAATGTTCATACCGCTGGGGTGTAACCTACCCAAGCGAAATATGAGGTGCTGTTCCTCCAATTTGCGGAGGAACTATGACAATGGAGGAGGCCCAGGACAGAAAGGTCAGACTGGGAGTGGGAGGGGGAGTTGAAGTGCTGAGCCAACGGGTGATCAGGTTGGTTGAGGCAGACTGAGCGAATGGGGTGTGCAAAGATTGGAGGGGGGGGGGGGGGGGGAGGGGGGGGGGAGTCAGTCTACCCCACGACAGAAGGGGGAGGAGTTGTACAGTTTGATTGCCACAGGGAAGAAGGATCTCCTGTGGCGTTCTGTGCTGTGTTCAGCCCACTGTGTTAGCACTGAGCCAGCGATCATTCCGTCCAAAAGCACTATTAACAGTTCAACAGAGCTTTATTTGTCAATCGGTACCAAGGTACCGAACGAAACTACATAGCAGTCACACACAAAAAAGAACACAAGACACATGACCCCAACACAAACGTCCATCACAGTGACTCCAAACACCCCCTCACTGTGATGGAGGCAACAAAACTTCCACTCTCTTCCCCACGCCCACGGACAGACAGCTCGTCCCCGACCGACCCGCACAGTCCCCGCAAGGGGATGGAAGTCCCCGCGGCCGAGCCGCACCGGGCGCTGAGACGTCTCGCGGCCGAACCGGGCGGTGGAAGGCCCCGCGACCGAGCCGTGCGCAGCTAAGTCCCGAGCCGCACCGGGCGATGTTAGGCCCCGCGGCCGAGCCGCACCGGGCGATGGAAGGCCCCGCGGCCGAGCCGCACCGGGCGATGGAAGGCCCCGCGGCCAAGCCGCACCGGGCGATGGAAGGCCCCGCGGCCAAGCCGTACCGGGCGATGTTAAGTCCAGCGGCCGAGCCGCACCAGCGATGTTAGGCCCCGCGGCCGAGCCGCACCGGGCGATGGAAGGCCCCGCGGCCGAGCCGCACCGGGCACTGTTAAGTCCAGCGGCTGAGCCGCGCCGGGCGATGTTAAGTCCAGCGGCCGAGCCGCACCAGGCGATGGAAGGCACCGCGGCTGAGCCGCACCCCGCGCCGTGAGGAAGAGACCTAAAAGAGAAAGGTTTCCCCCACCCCCCCCACCCACACCACCACCCCCACCCACACCACCACCTAGTGCTACACACTAGGGACAATTCACAATTTACAGAAGCCAATTAACCTACGAAACTGTGGAGTGTGGGAGGAAACCAGAGCACCTGGAGAAAACCCACACGGTCGCGGGGAGAACGTGCAAACTCCGTACAGACAGCACCCATAGTCAGGATCGAACCCGGGTCTCCGGCGCGTTTGTGTGTGTGCACGTGCAGGTGTGTTTGTGTTTGCGAGTATGTGCATGCGTGCGTGTGCGTGCGCACGCATGTGTGTGTTCATGCGTGTGCGCGAGTGCGCGTGTGTTTGTTCATGCGTGTGCATGCGCACTTGTGTTCGTGCGTGTGCAGGCATGTATGCGTGCGAGTGTGTATGTGCATGCGTGCGCGCGCGAGTGTGTGTGTGTGAGCGTGCATGTGTGTGTGCGCACGTGTGTGTGTGTGTGTGTGTGTGTGAGCGTGCATGTGTGTGTGCGCACGTGTGTGTGTGTGTGCGCACGTGTGTGTGTGTGTGTGTGTGTGTGTGAGCGTGCATGTGTGTGTGTGTGTGTGTGTGTGTGTGTGTGTGTGTGTGTGTGTGTGTGTGTGTGTGTGTGTGTGTGTGTGTGTGTGTGTGTGTGTGTGTGTGTGTGTGTGTGCATGTGTTAAAATTATTCCTCTTTTGGGAAGATTCAAATGTCAGAAAGTCTTTCAGCAAGGCTTTTGGCATTTCAAAGCAAACAGGCAGACAGGATCATTAAATATTGTAGCTGACTGCTGTGGGTGAAGCATAAAGCAAGCTCTGGAGAATGGAAGCACATCTCCTGTGCTAGCTGATAAGCTGATCAGTCGCGATTAAAATGGAGGTGTCCTCTCCTTCTACAAACAAACAAACACCGAGATTCCATAATGAAACTCGAACCCAGGAACACATTGCTTTGTGAAGTTGCTAAGCTGAACTCAACGAAGGATAATGTGACAGTATGCTTTGCATTGCCTTTACCCGAGCTGTATGAAGTCACACGTACTAACAAGTACGCCACTCCAAGAAGCATTTATCAATACCTTGCTTGCTGTACAAGCTGCTGCTCTACATTATTGTCTGGGGTCATTTAGAATCTTATTATGTATTCGGTGGGTGGATGGATAATTTTGTGATAAATTCTTCGCCATGCCCTTCACTGTTGTCATATTCCGATCATAAATACCATTTATAACAACCAGAGAAAAGTTGCCAGTGAAAGAGCTTCCAATAGCCTGCTTAACATTTAGAAAAAAACATTAGACTGGCATGGCCTTTTGTTTAAGGCAGCATTTGCTGCAAGGTGCTAGCGAGATTCACAATTAGATGTTGCAACCGTTAACTAGCTTGCCAGACAGGGGAGAGTGGAGACACTGGTGCTGTTTTGCTTTTTAATCCAAAAATAACTTATTCAATTATTTACATTAGTACGTACAATATGTACAATACGCAACGGTAGAGTTGCTGCCTTACAGCGCTGGAGACCCCGGTTCGATCCCGACTACGGGCGCTGTCTGTACGGAGTTTGTACGTTCTCCCCGTGACTGCGTGGGTTTTCTCCGAGATCTTCAGTTTCCTCCCGCATTCCAAAGACGTGCAGGTTAATTGGCTTGGTTTTTCTAAAAAATGTGTCCTCAGTGTTAATGTGCGGGGATCGCTGGTCAGCGCAGACCCGGTGGGCCGAAGGGCCTGTTTCCGCGCTGTATCTCTAAACTAAACTAATACGAAATAATTTTAAAACAAAACCTACCACCGTAATACAAGTCAAACAAGTAATATCAAATATAGTTTTAAACAACTAGTTCCCCATCCTAATTAAGGATGTATACGACCCCCCGCAGTGCCCAGTGGTCCCGGAAACCCCCCAGGGTGCCCGTGGACAGCGCGCGGCCCCTCACCAACACCACCCGGGCACGGACGGACGTAACCCCGGAAAAGGGGCAGGCAGCCGGCTCGGGCAGAGCCCTCTTCCGCCTGACGCCGTGACACGGATGGCCAGCTTGGCCAGGCCCAGGAGCAACTCAACCAGGACATCTTCAGCCCCCCCACCCTCTCCCCCTGCGCACAGGGTGTCCAAAGATGAGGGTGGTGGGTGAGCAGGGCAGCCAAGACCGTTTCTGACTGAGGTCGGACGTTCGACATATCTGCTGTAGATCCCAGCGAGATGGGCTCGAAGCTCCCCTCGACCCATTTAAAGTGGGCATCATGAGAGGAATAGAGTCTCATCCCCAGAGTAGGGGAATCGAGGACCAGAGGACATAGGTTTAAGGTGAAGGGGAAACGATTTAATAGGGATCTGAGGGGTAACTTTTTCACACAAAGGGTGGTGGGTGTATGGAACAAGCTGCCAGAGGAGGTAGTTGAGGCTGGGACTATCCCAACGTTTAAGAAACATTTGGACAGGTACATGGATAGGATACGTTTGGAGGGATATGGACCAAACGCGGGCAGGTGGGACTAGTGTATATGGGACATTGTTGGCCGGTGTGGGCAAGTTGGGCCGAAGGGCCTGTTTCCACACTGTATCATTCTATGACTAGTGTAGATGGGACATGTTGGCTGGTGTGGGCAAGTTGGGCTGAAGGGCCTGTTTCCACACTGTATCACTCTGTGACTCTGTGACTCTTGAAAGGTGTCGGGGCGCACTTTAAAGGCACGAAGCCTCCCGTCAGCCTGCGTTTGAGACTGCCCTGGTGACTGCAGGCAACAAACCATCTCCCCACAGTCTCCTCAGCCACACTGGTTATTTACTGCTGTGAGAAACTGCTTATACACAGATAATCACGCACAAGCCTGGTTCACTTAATCAGGTGGAGAACCGACCCAAATAATTAATGGATGGTTTGCAGTAATGTGATCATTTGTATAATTAGCACAAATAAAAAGAATAAATGAAGGTTAGTTACAGCCAAGGACTCATCATGTGTGAAGGAATTACTTTGGGTGAGTCTCGCGGAGAGAGTGAGTGTGTCAGGCGGGAGGGGGTCAAGGGTAATCGGGGGGAGGAAGGAGACGGGTGAGGGTGAACGGGCAGCGGGCAAGAGTGGTCAGGGAAGTGAGCCGGGAGCAATGGTCAGGGTTTCAGTTAATTGGGCACTCTGGGGTGGCGCGGTGGTAGAGTTGCTGCCTTGCCCTACAGCGTCAGAGACCCCCGGTTCCATCCTGACCATGGGCGCTTGTCTGAGCGGAGTTTGTACGTTCTCCCCGTGACCTGCGTGAGTTTTCTCCGGGTGCTCCGGTTTCCCCCCACACTCCAAAGACGTGCAGGGTTGCAGGTTAATTGGCTTCTGTTTTTTAAAAAGTAAATTGTCCCCAGCCTGTGTAGGATAGTGTTAGTGTGTGGGGATCGCTGGTCGGCGCGGACTCGGTGGGCCGAAGGGCCTGCTTCCGCACTGTATCTCTAAACTAAAAAGAACCTGAATATAGTGTTATTTTTATTCTTGATTAGTACGTCAGAGGTTATGGGGAGAAGGCAGGGGTATGGGGTTAGGAGGGAGAGATAGATCAGCCATGATTGAATGGCGGAGTAGACTTGAAGGGCCGAATGGCCTAATACAACTCCTATCACTTATGACCTTATGACACCCATCCCTTTCTGTCATGTTCTCTGGCCTGAATGGGAAGACATTTAGGCTTTAGAGATACAGCGCGGAAACAGGCCCTTCGGCCCATCGAGTCCGCACCGACCTGCGATCACCCCGCACACTAACACCATCCTACACACACTGGGGACTATTTACATTTATACCAAAGCCAATTAGCCTACAAACCTGCACGTCTTTGGAGTGTGGGAGGGAACCGGAACACCCGGAGAAAACCCACGCAGGTCACGGGGAGAACGTGCAAACTCCGTACAGGCAGCACCCGTGGTCAGTATCCCCAACACCCCCTCTGCCTACCAATTCAGCAACTTCTTAAGAGTCAAACAAGCAGGACTTAGAACTGTACAGCACTGTAACAGGCCCTTCGGCCCACAATGTCTGTGCTGAACACGACGCAAAACAAACTCGGAACATAGAAGATAGAAGGTAGAACAGTACAGCACAAGAACAGGCCCTTTGGCCCATCATGATTCCTACCCCTCCATCTCCTGCATATCCACATGCTAATCTAAAATCCTCTTAAACGCCACTATCGTTTCTGTTTCCACCACCGCCCCTGGCAGCGCGTTCCAGGCCCCCACCACCCTCTGTGTAAAAAACCTGCCCAGCACACCGCCTTTAAACTCTGCCACTTCCACCTTAAAGCTGTGCCCTCTAGTCTTTGACATTTTCACCCTTGGAAAAAGTATCTGACTGTCTACCCTCTCTATGCCTCTCATGGTCTTATATACAGTATTTCCACCAGTTCTCTACTCAATCTCCGGCATTCCAGAGAAAACAATCTACGTCTGCCCAACCTCTCTCCGCATGCTAATGCCCTCTAATCCGGGCAGCATTCCGATAAACCTCTTCTGCGCCCTCTGCAAAACCTCCACATCCTTCCTGCAATCGGGTGACCAGAAATGCACGCAATACTCCAAGTGCAACCGAACCAAAGTTCTACAAAGCGAAGGTATTTATTTCACGAAATGCTGGAGTAACTCAGCAGGTCAGGCAGCGTCTCAGGAGAGAAGGAATGGGTGACGTTTCGGGTCGAGACCCTTCTTCAGACTGAAGAAGGTCCACATCAGTCTGAAGAAGGGTCTCGACCTGAAACGTCATCCAATCGTTCTCTCCAGAGATGCTGCCTGACCCGCTGAGTTACTCCAGCAGTTTGTGATACCTTCGATTTGTACCAGTGTCTGTATACTTGTATACACTGTAGGCTTGTATACACTGAAATTTAGAAGGGTGAGAGGGGTTGGACACGTTAGAGGCAGGAAACATGTTCCCAATGTTGGGGGAGTCCAGAACCAGGGGCCACAGTTCAAGAATAAGGGGTAGGCCATTTAGAACGGAAATGAGGAAAAACTTTTTCAGTCAGAGAGTTGTGAATCTGTGGAATTCTCTGCCTCAGAAGGCAGTGGAGGCCAATTCTCTGGATGCTTTCAAGAGAGAGCTGGATAGAGCTCTTAAGGATAGCGGAGTCAGGGGGAGTCAGAGTTATGAGGGAAAGATAGATCAGCCATGATTGAAAGGTGGAGTCGACGTGATGGGGCAAATGGCCGAATTTTGCTCCTATCACATGAAATGAAGAGTGATCATAATATCAGCAGATCTATTGTCTTTGAAATTTTAGAATGAAACTAGACTAAGTGGACCTGTTGGGCCCAAACCACTCCTGCATTAGTGCAGCACCCTCTCCTCCTCCCCTCCCCTCTCCTCCTCCCCCCTACCTCCCCCCTCCCTCCCCCTCCCCTCCCCCTCCCTCCCTCTCCCTCCCTCTCCCTCCCCTCTCCCCTCCTCCACCCCTTCCCCTCCACCCCACTCCATCTCTCTCAACCCCCCTCATCCTCCCTCCACCCCTTCCCCTCCCCCCACTCCACCCCGCTCAACCCCCCTCATCCTCCCTGCACCCCTTCCCCTCCCCCTAACTCCATCCCTCTCAACCCCCCTCATCCTCCCTGCACCCCTTCCCCTCCCCCTAACTCCATCCCTCTCAACCCCCCTCATCCTCCCTCCACCCCTTCCCCTCCCCCCACTCCACCCCCCTCAACCCCCCTCATCCTCCCTGCACCCCTTCCCCTCCCCCTAACTCCATCCCTCTCAACCCCCCTCATCCTCCCTCCACCCCTTCCCCTCCCCCCCACTCCACCCCCCTCAACCCCCCTCATCCTCCCTCCACCCCTTCCCCTCCCCCCCACTCCATCCCCCTCAACCCCCCTCATCCTCCCTCCACCCCTTCCCCTCCACCCCACTCCACCCCCCTCAACCCCCCTCATCCTCCCTCCACCCCTTCCCCTCCACCCCACTCCACCCCCCTCAACCCCCCTCATCCTCCCTGCACCCCTTCCCCTCCACCCCACTCCATCCCCCTTAACCCCCCTTATCCCCCCTCCCTCCCTAGGAGATAGATTTAAACTTTAAAATGTGAATAACTCTAAAAAATATAACACCGATTTCAATGAAACGTCTTCCATTAGCACCAAAGGGACGACGGTGAGTGAGGTGGGCCTAAAATTGTCGCGCTATCGTGTACCGTTTGGGCTGTAGTTCTGGAACAAACAAACAAACAAACAAACAAACAAGAGTTTTAATATACAGATGCCGAGCTGGAATATACACGTCCTGTGAAATATTTTGGACGGGGCATATTTGGAAGCTGGGGTTAAAAGTTGCAATAGATACACTACGCAAATGACGAAAGATATATTTCCCAAATTGCAAAAACACTTTTCTTCGGTAAAGAAAATATAATCCAAAATGTTGCTAATGAAACACTGGAATAAAGGAGTTGACTTTATTACACTGCTGCTAAAAAAAACCCCAGGCTGTCAAAGGTTGGGAAGACTGTTAACAAATGAACAAGAAATGTATAGAAATTGTAGAGAATACAAAATTAGAAAAAGAACATTCCAAATTAGCAATAGAGGACCCTTTACATGCGGAATATTCCAGAGAGAGAGAGGGGGACCGGCAGTGAGGTTTAGCTGTATCGGTCTTTAATGCAGAAGATGTTGGAGAAATAATGAGAGACCCAGGATCCAGTGATAAAGGCAGAAGAGGATTGCAGGGAGCTGCAGGCCAGGGAGACTGACCTGAGTCGTGGGGAACGTGCAATAATTTATTATCGTGGATGTGGCCGCTCAGAACTTCGAGAAGGATGTAAAGGTCTGGGCAGATTCAACGAGGATTTACAAAAGGGGAAGCATTTGACAAATCCAGTAATGTTATTTTGAGAATGTAACTAGCAGGGAATATTTTATTTTGTTGGAAGGATTTGAACAAGATATTGTTAAGGGGGCTACGTTGCAATATTCGGGCCTAATGGGATTGGGGGGTTTAGTTTAGTTTGGTTTAGAGATACAGCGCGGAAACAGGCCCTTCGGCCCACCGAGTCCATGCCGACCAGCGATCCCCGCACACTAACACTATCCAACACACACACACACAAGGGACAATTTATATTTATACCAAACCAATTAACCTACAAACCTGTACGGCTTTGGAGTGTGGGAGGAAACCGAAGATCGCGGAGAAAACACACGCAGGTCACGGGGAGAACGTAGAAATATAGAAACATAGAAAGTAGGTGCAGGAGTAGGCCATTCGGTCCTTCGAGCCTGCACCACCATTCAATATGATCATGGCTGATCATCCAACTCAGTATCCCGTACCTGCCTTCTCTCCATACCCCCTGATCCCTTTAGCCACAAGGGCCACATCTAACTCCCTCTTAAATATAGCCAATGAACTGGCCTCAACTACCTACCAACGTACAAACTCCGTACAGACAGCACCCGTAGTCGGGATCGGACCTGAGTCTCCGGTGCTGCATTCGCTGTAAGGCAGCAACTCTACCGCTGCGCCATATCTTTTTTCCATGGATTTGAGGAGTTGTGAATCTGTGGAATTCTCTGCCGCAGAGGGCAGTGGAGGCCAATTCACTGGATGTTTTCAAGAGAGAGTTAGATAGAGCTCTTCGGAGTATTGGAATCAAGGGATGTGGGGAAAAAGCAGGAACGGGGTACTGATTGAGAATGATCAGCCATGATCACATTGAATGGCGGTGCTGGCTCTAAGGGCCGAATGGCCTCCTCCTGCACCTATTTTTCTATGTTGCTATGTTCACGGGGGCAGAGAGAAGGGATAAAGGGTGATTACTGAGGCGGCACAGCATAACAAGTGAGTTTCTGCAAGGATAGCTAAAGTAAAAACAGAATATTGTGGAGCTGCTCGGCGGGAGGATGTGACATCTGTGGAGGGAGAAATGGAGTCACTGCTTCAGGTCTCCCTCCGCATGACACTGTATCGGGTAACTGGGAGCAAGTGGGAGAGTGGGGAGGGATGCAGAGAACAAAGGGAACGGCTGTAGTAGGGAGCAGAATGAGATTGTCCAACCGACACACAAGCTGCCAATGTCGCCCAAGAGCGGTGGCCACTGTTCATCGTATCTGATCTGGTGCAAGAGCTGAACCTTGTAGTTTGTAGCTAGTGGTAGAGTCACAGCTGGATAGTGTTAATGTGCAGGGATCACGGAATCAGTGCGCAGAAGGGCCTGTTTCCGCGCTGTATCTCTAAACTGAAGATTGTCCAACTGACACACAAGCTACCACTGCTCTCTAAGAGCATGTTACGATACGATACGAGTCAAGTCAAGTCAATTTTATTCGCATAGCACATTTAAACACAACCCACGTTGACCAAAGTGCTGTACATCAGTGCAGGTACTAAACAAAGAACATACAATACCACACAAACCTAACAACACATACATAAACAGTTCATAGCGCCCCCTCAGAGGGCCTCAAACGCTAGGGAGTAGAAATGGGTTTTGAGCCTGGACTTAAAGGAGTCAATGGAGGGGGCAGTTCTGATGGGGAGAGGGATGCTGTTCCACAGTCTAGGAGCTGCAACCGCAAAAGCGCGGTCACCCCTGAGCTTAAGCCTAGATAGTCAGTGGCAAACCGTAAGATAGAACTTTATTGATCCCAGGATGAAATTGATCTGCCAACAGTCATAAAACACATCACAATACATGAAACATGAAAGTAAAGTGAGGAGTGGAAAGGATTGGGGACGTGCAAAGATTGGGGATCGGTCTGGCGTGTGAGAGAGTGGCCGAGGGTGAGACTCGTCCTTGATTATGCTCATGGCCACACTGCCTCGGCAAGGCCAGCAGGGTAACTACAACATAGAAACATAGAAAATAGGTGCAGGAGGAGGCCATTCGGCCCTTCGAGCCTGCACCGCCATTCAATATGATCATGGCTGATCATCCAACTCAGTATCCCGTACCTGCCTTCTCTCCATACCGTCTGATCCCTTTAGCCACAAGGGCCACATCTAACTCCCTCTTAAATATAGCCAATGAACTGGCCTCAACTACCTTCTGTGGCAGAGAATTCCACAGATTCACCACTCTCTGTGTGAAAAAAAACGTTCTCATCTCGGTCCTAAAAGACTTCCCCCTTATCCTTAAAATGTGACCCCTTGTTCTGGACTTCCCCAACATCGGGAACAATCTTCCTGCATCTAGCCTGTCCAACCCCTTAAGAATTTTGTAAGTTTCTATAAGATCCCCCCTCAATCTTCTAAATTCCAGCGAGTACAAGCCGAGTCTATCCAGTCTTTCTTCATATGAAAGTCCTGCCATCCCAGGAATCAATCTGGTGAACCTTTTCTGTACTCCCTCTATGGCAAGAATGTCTTTCCTCAGATTAGGAGACCAAAACTGTACGCAATATTCCAGGTGTGGTCTCACCAATGCCCTGTACAGTCTCACCCCCGTCACTCCCTCTTCTCCCCTCTCTTGCCAGATTGATACAATTAACAAACAAACCCCCCTTCCCCCCTCTCCCATCAGGCAAGAGGTACAAAAGGGTGAAAACACACACCTCCAGATTCACGGACAGTTTCTTCACAGCTGTTATGAATGAATGAATGAATGAGTTTATTGGCCAAGTATGCATATACAAGGAATGTGCCTTGGTGCTCCGCTCACAAATGACAACACACACATACAGTTAACAATTAAGAATAAAGCATAACCACATCAAAACAATATTGATACAATGTTATGGTCTAAACATGTGGGTGAAAATAAACCAGAGCAAAAAAGAGACTACAGACTTTGGTTATTGAGTAGAACTATCACACGTGGAAAAAAAGCTGTTTTTATGTCTGGCTGTGGCTGCTTTGACAGTCTGGAGTCGCCTTCCAGAGGGAAGTGCTTCAAAGAGTTTGTGGCCAGGGTGAGAGGGGTCAGAGATGATCTTGCCCGCTCGCTTCCTAGCCCTTGCAGTGTACAGTTCGTCAATGGGGGGGAAGGTTGCAGCCAACAACCTTCTCAGCTGTGCGAACGATCCGTTGCAGCCTCCGGATGTCGTGCTTGGTGGCTGAGCCAAACCTGACCATGATGGAGAAGGTGAGGACGGACTCAATGATAGCAGTATAGAATTGGACCATCATTGCCTGTGGCAGATTGTGTTTCTTCAGTTGCCGCAGGAAGTACATCCTCTGTTGGGCCTTTTTGACTGTGGAGTCGATGGTGGCCCCCCATTTAAGGTCCCTGGAGATGATGGTTCCAAGGAACTCCACAATGACTCCACAGATGTGACTACGGTGTTGTTGATGGTGAGTGGGGGGGGAGGGGAGGGGGAGCTCTTTGAAAGTCTACAATTAGTCTTGAGAGCATTGAGCTCCAGGTTGTTGCGATGGCACCAGGATGCCAGCTGTGTCACTTCCCCTCTGCAGACAGATTCCTCCCCATCCTGGAACAGTCCAATCAGGGTAGTGTCATCCACAGATTTGACAACTGAACTATCCTACCACAACCAGAGAGCTGTCCTGAGCTACTGTCTAACTCATTGAAGACCCATGGACTATCTTTAATCGGACTTTATTTTGCACTAAACGTTATTCCCTTTGTCTTGTATCTGTACACTTTGGACCGCTTGATTATAATCATGTATAGTTTATCCGCTGACTGACGCAACAAAAGCATTTCACTGTACCTCGGTACACGTGACAATACAGAGGCAGGAAACGTGTTCCCGATGTTGGGGGAGTCCAGAACCAGGGGCCACAGTTTAAGAATAAGGGGTAGGTCATTTAGAACGGAGATGAGGAAAAACTTTTCACTCAGAGAGATGTGAATCTGTGGAATTCTCTGCCTCAGAAGGCAGTGGAGGCCAATTCTCTGGATGTTTTCAAGAGAGAGCTAGATAGAACTCTTAATGATAGTGGAGTCAGGGGATATGGGGAGAGGGCAGGAATGGGGTACTGATTGTGAATGATCAGCCATGATCACGGTGAATGGCGGTGCTGGCTCGAAGGTCTGAATGGCCTCCTCCTGCACCTATTGTCTATTGTCTATTGTACAGAAGTGTGAAAATGCACACCTCCAGATTCAGGGACAGTTTCATCCCAGCTGTTATCATGCAACTGATCCATCCTACCACAACCAGAGAGCAGTGCTGAACTACTATCTACCTCATTGGTGACCCTCGGACTATCCTTGATCGGACTTTGCTGGCTTTACCTTGCACTAAACGTTATTCCTTTATCTGTACACTGTAAATGGATGAATTGTAATCATGTACTGTCTTTCCGCTGATTGGTTAGCACGCAACCAAAGCTTTTCACTGTACCTCGGTACACGTGACAATAAACCAAACTGAAACTGCTCCTATCACTTCTGAACTTATAGAAACGAAGAAACATAGAGAATAGGTGCAGGAGGAGGCCATTCGGCCCTTCGAGCCAGCACCGCCATTCATTCTGCTCATGGATGATCATCCACAATCATTAACCTGTGCCTACCTTCTCCCCATATCCCTTGATTCCACTAGCCCCTGGAGCTCTATCTAACTCTCTCTTAAATCCATCCAGTGATTAGCCCTCCACTGCCCTCTGTGGCAGAGAATTCCACAAATTCACAACTCTCTGGGTGAAAAAGTTCCTTCTCGCCTCAGTTTTAAATGACCTCCCCTTTATTCTAAGATGGTGGTCCCTGGTTCTGGACTCCCCCAACATTGGGAACATTTTTCCTGCATCTAGCTTGTCCAGTCCTTTTATAATTTTAAATGTCTCTATAAGATCCCATCTCTATAAGATCCCCTATGAACTCATGAACCATATCCATAGATATGGATGATGTTCACGGAGCCTGATCCGGGCTTTCTCGGTACAGATTCGGCCAGCGGTGGGAGGTCCCAGTGGACGATGTGGTCTTGTGGATCCGTGCATGGACTCCAGAAGGCGGCATCTACCACCAAGGATCCCCACCACCTCTTCTCACTGCCGCCATCGGGCTGGAGGTCCAGACGCCTGAAGTCCCACAACACCAGGTTCCACACCACCAGCGACTTTCCTGCAACCCCTCCTTAACCCTAACCCTAACCCCACGACCTGGTAGGAGATCAGAAGCATCCCCATTAATGATTGTAGCAGGCAGGCAAGAAAAACACACCGCTAAAGACCTCACAATTACAGGCAGCACCATGACACATCTGGTAGAGCTGCTGCCTCACAGCGCCAGAGTCCCGGGTTCCATCCTGACCTCGGGCACTGTCTGTGTGGAGTTTGTACGTTCTCCCCGTGACCCACGTGGATTCCTCCGGGTGTTCTCGTTTCATGGCATGAGGTCATAAGTGATAGGAGCAGAATTAGGCCATTTGGCCCATCATGTCTACTCCGCCATTCAATCATGGCTGATCTATCTCTCCCTCCTAACCCCATTCTCCTGCCTTCTCCCCATAACAGAGGAGACACCCATACTAATCAAGAATCTATCTATCTCTGCCTTAAAAATATCAAAATATCCACTGATTTGGCCTTCCTTAGTTTCCTGCCACATCCCAAAGACGGGCAGGATTGTAGGTTAACATAGAAACAGAAAATAGGTGCAGGAGGAGGCCGTTTGGCCCTTCGAGCCAGCACCGTCATTCATTGTGATCATGGCTGATCATCCACAATCAGTAACCCGTGCCTGCCTTCTCCCCATATCCCTCGATTCCACTAGCCCCGAGAGCTCTATCTAACTCTCTCTTAAATTCAAATTAGGTTTATCACCCTCTGCAAATTACCCCTAGTGTGTAAGGAGTGGATGAGAAAGTGGGATAACATGGAACTGGTGCGGTTGGGTGATCGATGGTCAGCACGTACTCGGTGGGCCGAAGGGCCTGTTTCCGTGCTGTGTCTCTGAACTAAACTGAACTAAACTAAACTGAACTAAACTGAACAGCAAGTAAACGTTCTGGGGGAGGGAGGTGGGGGTGAAGGAACTGCAGATGCTAGTTTACACTGGAGATAGACACAAAACGCTGGAGTAACTCAACGGGACAGGCAGCACCTCTGGAGAGGAGGAATCGGTGACGTTTCGAGTCGAGACCCTTCTTCAGACTGAGAGCTGGGGCAGCCGGATACAATTACTGAGATTAAAAACAGAAAATGCCGGAAAAACTCAGCAGGTCAGGCAGCATCTGTGGAAAGAGAAACTGAAAAGTTTGCGTCTGCGTCTCTTTGTCAGAGCAAAATGACTGTGCTCCTTAGAACATAGAACAGTACAGCACAGGAACAGGCCCTTCGGCCCACAATGCCCATGCCAAAAATGATGTCAGTTTAAGCTAACTCCTCTGCCTCATGTTATCCATATCCCTCCACCCCCTGCTTATCCCTGTGCCAATCTAAAAGCTTCTTAAATGCAACTTATATCATAAGATCATAAGTGATAGTAGAATTAGGCCATTCGGCCTATCAAGTCTACTCTGCCATTCAATCATGGCTGATCTATCTTACCCTCTCAACCCCATTCTCCTGCCTTCTCCCCATAACCCCTGACACCCATACGAATGAAGAATCTATCCATCTCTGCCTTAAAGATATCCATTAACTTGGCCTCCACAGCTGTCTGTGGCAATAAATTCCACAGATTCACCACCCTCTGACTAAAGAAATTCTCCCTCATCTCCTTCCTGAAAGAATGTCCTTTAATTCTGAGGCTGTGCCCTCTGGTCCTAGACTCTCCCACTATGTGGAAACATCCTCTCCACATCCACTCTATCCAGGCCTTTCACTATTCTGTACGTTTCAATGAGGTCCCCCCTCATTCTTCTAAACTCCAGCGAGTGCAGGCCCAGTGCCGACAAACGCTCACATTGACGTGTCTGTCCTTGTCACCCACCTCTGGCAGTACGTTCCAGGGCCCCACCACCCTCTGTGCAAAACAACTTGCCCCGACATCTCGCCCTCTCACCTTAAAGCTTAAGTGTGGCGCGGTGGCGCAGCGGTAGAGTTACTGCCTTACAGCGAATGCAGCGCCGGAGACCTGGGTTCCATCCCGACTACGGGCGCCGTCTGTACGGAGTTTGTACGTTCTCCCCGTGACCTGCGTGGGTTTTCTCCGAGATGTTCGGTTTCCTCCCACACTCCAAAGATGTACAGGTTTGTCAGGTAATTGGCTGGGTAAATGTAAAAATTGTCCCTAGTGGGTGTAACATAGAAACATAGAAAATAGGTGCAGGAGGAGGCCATTCGGCCCTTCGAGCCAGCACCGCCATTCATTGTGATCATGGCTGATCATCCACAATCAGTAACCCGTGCCCATATCCCTTGATTCCACTAGCCCCCAGACTACGATCCTGACTACGTTATTCCTTTATTTCTTCACACAGAGAGTGGTGAATCTGTAGAATTCTTTGCCACAGAAGGTAGTTGAGGCCAGTTCATTGGCTATATTTAAGAGGGAGTTAGATGTGGCCCTTGTGGCTAAAGGGATCAGGGGGTATGGTGAGAAGGCAGGTACGGGATACTGAGCTGGATGATCAGCCATGATTATATCCTGCACCTATTTTCTATGTTTCTATGTTATCATGTATCCACAAACTGTGAATGGTTCGATTGTAATCATGTATTGTCTTTCCGCTGCCTGGTTAGCACGCAGCAAAGGCTTTTCACTGTACCTCGGTACAGGTGACAGTAAACTAGACTGCACTGACTTTCGCTTGCTCTTGTCTCAGTTCCCTGGGGAGGTTTGGTCAGTTTGCATCCGCCAGCAACTCCAGCGTCTGATTTTGCCATCCCAAAGCGTCTCGGTACCAACGTCTTGCATGGTGGAAAAACAGGGAGAGGGGTGAAATGGAGCAAATCAGAGAGCCAGCTGAGCAGCTGCCCGGCCGGTGTCACCATCTGCTAAGCTAATGCAGTGCCCACCTGGAGTGCAGACAGCCTGAGGGGGAAGATTCATCCCTTGTATTAGGAGCCCTGGACTGTAGAAAGCCATGAGCTCACCTCTGGGCTGGGCAAGGCACTGCCTCGCTGTGAGGGAGTGCCAAATGTTGCTGAGACAATATTTAGCAATGGGCGCGCAAGTCCGACCAAACTTAGCAAGAGTAATCTTTGCAGAGCGCCATTAATCATAATTAAGGCAGGTGAGACAGGCTCTTCAGTGACATCGCCCGCAGACGCTGGCTTCCTTGAAACAAACCCCCCAGGGTGGATAGGGCTCGCTGTGAAGCATTTAAAATGGCAATACTCTCGGTCTGGGATCCGGCATCATTGAACAGGTGACCGGCCAGTTTGGTCCCAGCTGTTGTTTGGCAACTGAACCATCCTGATGAACTGATGGTGAAGGATGGAGCTGCAGACGCTGGTTTAAACCGAAGATCGACACCAAATGCTGGAGTAACTCAGCGGGACAGGCAGCATCTGTGGAGAGAAGTGATGGGTGACGTTTCGGGTCGAGACCCTTCTTCAGACTGGTTAGGGATAAGGGAAACGAGAGATATAGACGGTGATGTGGAGAGATAAAGAACGATGGATGAAAGATAAGCAAAAAAGTAACGATGATAAAGGAAACAGGCCATTGTAAGCTGTTTGTAGGGTGAAAATGAGAAGCTAGTGTGACTTGGGTGGGGGAGAGAGGGAATGCCAGGGCTACCTGAAGTGAGAGAAATCAATATTCATACCACTGGGCTGTAAGCTGCCCAAGCAAAATATGAGATGCTGTTCCTCCAATTTGCGTTTAGCCTCACTCTGACAATGGAGGAGACCGAGGACAGAAAGGTCTGTGTGGGAATGGGAAGGGGAATTAAAGTGTCCAGCAACCGGGAGATCAGGTTGGTTCTGAAGATAGACACAGAAAGCTGGAGTAACTCAGCAGGTCAGGCAGCATCTCTGGAGAGGAGAAATGGGTGACGTTTCGGGTCGAGACCCTTCTTCAGACTGAACCATCCCTACAAAGAACTAGAGAGCAGTCCTGAGCTACTGTCTACCTGATTGGAGACCCTCGGACTGTCTTTGATCGGACTTTACTGGACGTTATCTTGCACTGAATGTTATTCACGTTATTCCCTCTATCGTGTATCTGTTCACTGTGGATAACTTGATTGTAATCGTGTATTGTCTTTCTGCGGACTGGTTAGCAATGCAACACAAAGTCTTTCTAAACTAAACGCAAACTCAGTCCGCCTGGATCTACCTGATAAATGCTAAACACCTTAACTCCCCCTCTCATTCCCAATCCGGCCTTTCTGTCCTGGGCCGAAAAGGCCTGTTTCCGGCTGTATATATATGATATGATTATTAAGGGGTTCGACACGTTAGAGGCAGGAAACATGATCCCAATGTTGGGGGAGTCCAGAACCAGGGGCCACAGTTTAAGAATAAGGGGTAGGCCATTTAGAACGGAGATGAGGAAAAACTTTTTCAGTCAGAGAGTTGTAAATCTGTGGAATTCTCTGCCTCAGAAGGCAGTGGAGGCCAATTCTCTGAATGCATTCAAGAGAGAGCTGGATAGAGATCTTAAGGATAGCGGAGTCAGGGGGTATGGGGAGAAGGCAGGAACGGGGTACTGAGCAAGGGTACTATCATCCTTCTAAATTTCTGTGTATACAAGCCTAGTTGCTCCAGTCTTTCAACATACGACAGTCCCGCCATTCCGGGAATTAACCTAGTAAATTCACGCTGCACGCCCTCAATAGCAAGAATATCCTTCCTCAAATTTGGAGACCAAAACTGCACACAGTACTCCAGGAGCGGTCTCACTAGGGCCCTGTACAACTGCAGAAGGACCTCTTTGCTCCTATACTCAACTCCTCTTGTTATGAAGGCCAACATTCCATTGGCTTTCTTCACTGCCTGCTGTACCTGCATGCTTCCTTTCAGTGACTGATGCACCAGGACACCCAGATCTCGTTGTACGTCCCCTGTTCCTAACTTGACACCATTCAGATAATACTCTGCCTTCCTATTCTTACCACCAAAGTGGATAACCTCACACTTATCCACATTAAACTGCATCTGCCATGCATCCGCCCACTCACACAACCTGTCCAAGTCACCCTGCAATCTCATAGCATCTCCCTCACAGTTCACACTACCACCCAGCTTTGTATCATCTGCAAATTTGCTAATGGTACTTTTAATCCCTTCATCCAAGTCATTAATGTATATGGAGTGTTGGTTAACACATCCTAACCCACAGCACAGCCTCTTCACTCTCTCCAGTAGCCACCCGCCCTTTCATCCCTCCTTGTCACCTTGGTGGCACAGATTCACCAGCATGCACTGCGTCTCTTGCCCAGAGTCGGGGAATCGAGGACCAGAGGACATGGGTTCTAGGTGAAGGGGAAAAGATATAATAGGAATCTGAGGGGTAACCTTTTCACACAGAGGGTGGTGGTTGTGTGGAACAAGCTGCCAGAGGAGGTAGTTGAGGCTGGGACTATCCCTACGTTTAAGAAACAGTTAGACAGGTACATGGATAGTGCAGGTTTGGAGGGATGTGGACCAAACGCAGTCAGGTGGGACTAGTGTAGCTGGGAGATGTTGTCCGGTGTGGGCTAGTTGGGCTGAAGGGCCTGTTTCCACACTGTATCACTCTATGACTCTGTGTTAGCTGGGCTTACAGGCTATAGTGAGAGGCTGGATAGCTTGCGACTTTCTTCGGACCCGAAACGTCACCCATTCCTTTTCTCCAGAGATGCTGCCTATCCCACTGAGTTACTCCAGCTCTTTGTGCCTGTCGTCAGGATGGTTCAGTTGACACAGCACAGAAACGGGCTCTTCATCTCAACCTGTCCATGCCGACCAAGATGCCAACCAAGATGTCCCTTCTAACCTAGTTCTCTTTGTCCACGTTTGTCCACTCATATGCCTCAACCTTTTTTTGATTTTGAGTTTAGTTTATTGTCTCCAAGGTACAGTGAAAAGCTTTTATAGGCAATAGACAATAGGTGCAGGAGGAGGGCATTCTGCCCTTCGAGCCAGCACCGCCATTCAATGTGATCATGGCTGATCATCCACAATCAGTATCCCGATCCTGCCTTCTCCCCATACCCCCTGACTCCGCTATCCTTAAGAGCTCTATCTAGCTCTCTCTTGAATGCATTCAGAGAATTGGTCTCCACTGCCTTCTGAGGCAGAGAATTCTACAGATTCACAACTCTCTGACTGAAAAAGTTTTTCCTCATCTCAGTTCTAAATGGCCTACCCCTTATTCTTAAACTGTGTCCCCTTGTTCTGGACTCCCTCAACATTGGGAACATATTTCCTGCCTCTAACGTGTCCAACCCCTTAATAATCTTATACGTTTCGATAAGATCTCCTCTCATCCTTCTAAATTCCAGTGTATACAAGCCTAGTCGCTCCCCAGGATAGAGGTTTCTAAATCTAGAGGCCACAGGCAGTTGATGGGGCAACTGTTTCACTCAGAAGTGAGTCAGTAACTGAAATGAAAATAGAGTCAGTAACTGAAATGAAATGAAATAGACGTGGATCCATTTATGACTTTTAAGGAACAGATTTTTACAAAGATATCTTTGTACAGATGTACAGAACGGAAGGGTTTTGAGGGATATGGGCCAAATGGAATGCCAAAGATAGACACAAAGTGTTGGAGTAACTCAGCGGGTCAGGCAGTATATCTGGAGAAAATGGGTGACACTTTGGGTCGGAACCCTAATTTTAGACTTTGCCTGAATTATTCCAGCACTTTGTGTCTATCTTTGGTGTAAACCAGCATCTGCAGTTCCTTGTTTCTACAAGTGGAACGCCAACTTGGCCAGCATGGACTAGGTGGGCCGAAGGGACTTTCAATGCTGTACGACTCTATGACTCTGGTTTAACAGAGCTTCCATTTTAAATTTCTTACCCAACATTTTTAAGGCAGAGATTGATAGATTCTTGATTAGTGCGGGTGTCAGGGGTTATGGGGAGAAGGCAGGAGAATGGGGTTAGGAGGGAGAGATAGATCAGCCATGATTGAATGGCGGAGTAGGTGATGGGCCAAATGGCCTAATTCTGTTCCTATCACTTATGACATGACATGACCCCCCCTGTCTGTCCCCAGACACTCACCCTCCCTGGGTTACTCTCTGGGATGGCGGGACTGTCATATGAGGAAAGATTGGAAAGACTAGGCTTGTATTCACTGGAGTTTAGAAGGATGAGAGGGGATCTTATAGAGACGTATAAAATTATAAAAGGTAGATGCAGGTAAAATGTTCCCAATGTTGGGGGAGTCCAGATCCAGGGGCCACACAGTCTAAGAATAAAGGGGAGGCCATTTAAAACTAAGATGAGGAAAAACTTTTTCACCCAGAGAGTTGTGAATTTGTGGAATTCTCTGCCACAGAGGGCAGTGGAGGCCAAATCACTGGATGGATTTCAGAGAGAGTTAGATAGAGCTCTAGGGGCTAGTAGAATCAATAGACAATAGACAATAGACAATAGGTGCAGGAATAGGCCATTCGGCCCTTCGAGCCAGCACCGCCATTCAACGTGATCATATCATATCATATCATATATATATATAGCATGGAAACAGGCCTTTTCGGCCCACCAAGTCCGCGCCGCCCAGCGATCCTCGCAAACATGGCTGATCATTCTCAATCAGTACCCCGTTCCTGCCTTCTCCCCATACCCCCTGACTCCGCTATCCTAAAGAGCTCTATCTAGCTCTCTCTTGAATGTATTCAGAGAATTGGCCTCCACTGCCCTCTGAGGCAGAGAATTCCACAGATTCACAACTCTCTGAATGAAAAAGTTTTTCCTCATCTCTGTTCTAAATGGCCTACCCCTTATTCTTAAACTGTGGCCCCTGGTTCTGGACTCCCCCAACATTGTGAACATGTTTCCTGCCTCTAACGTGTCCAACCCCTTAATAATCTTATACGTTTCGATAAGATCCCCTCTCATTCTTCTAAATTCCAGTGTATACAAGGGATATGGGGAGAAGGCAGACACGGGGTATTGATTGGGGACGATCAGCAATGATCACAATGAATGGCGGTGCTGGCTCGAAGTACAAAATGGCCTCCTCCTGCACCTATTTTCTATGTTTCTATGTGTCTATCTTTCCCACAGTCAAAGTCCTGCAGCGACACTCTATGTCTTCCTCCATTACTGGCCTGGTGTGGATCAGTATATTTGGCCTCTCCACTGCTATCACCCAACGCCGGGTTCGATCCCGACTATGGGTGCTGTCTGTACGGAGTTTGTACGTTCTCACCGTGACCTGCGTGGGTTTTCTCCGAGATCTTCATTTTCCTCCCACACACCAAAGACGTGCAGTTTTGTAGGTTAATTGGCTTGGTATAAATGTGAATTATCCCTAGTGTGTGTAGGGTGGTGTTAGTGTGTGGGGATTGCTGGTCGGCACGGACTCGGTGGGCCGAAGGGCCTGTTTCCGCGCTGTATCTCTAAACTAAACTAATCCTGTCCATATTTGAATCTCACAGGATCAGGGATTATCGGCCAGGGTTTACGATAATTGGTGTGGTGTGGGATAAGAGAGACAGTGAAGAGAAATTTAGATAGTTATAGAAGTTAAAGGGAAACTAACCTCCCTCCCATCGACTCCATCCACACCTCACGCTGCCTCGGCAAGGCCAGCAGCATCATCAAGGACCAGTCTCACCTCAGTCACTCCCTCTCCTCCCCTCTCCCATCAGGTAAGGGGTACAGAAGTATGAAAACGCACACCTCCAGATTCAGGGACAGTTTCTACCCAGATATTATGAGGCAACTGAACCATCCTATCAGCAACTAGAGGGTGGTGCTGAACTATCAGCTACCTCATTGGAGACCCTCGGACTGTCTTTAATGAGACTTTACTGGAGTTTATCTTCCACCAAACGCTATCCCCTTTATCCTTTATCTGTACACTGTGGACGGCTCAATTGTAAGCCCCTCTCATCTTTCCGCTGCCTGGAGAACACGCTAGAATATAAAAACAGGGGAGGCTTTATAAGAAACTGGTCAGACCGCATTTGGAGTATTGTGAGCAGTTTTGGGCCCCGTATCTGAGGAAGGATGTGCTGGCTCTGGAGAGGGTCCAGAGGAGGTTTACGAGACCGATCCCAGGAATGAGTGGGTTAACATATGATGAGCGTTTGTTGGCACTGGGCCTGTACACGCTGGAGTTTAGAAGGATGAGGGGGGGCCTCATTGAAACTTACCGAATAGTGAAAGGCCTGGATAGAGTGGATGTGGAGAGGATGTTTCGACTAGTGGGAGAGTCTAAAACCAGAGGTCACAGCCTCAGAATAAAAGGACGTACCTTTAGAAAGGAGATGAGGAGGAATTTCTTTAGTCAGAGGGTGGTGAATCTGTGGAATTCATTGCCACAGAAGGCAGTGGAGGCCAAGTCAATGGATATTTTTAAGGCAGAGATAGATAGATTCTTGATTAGTACGGGTGTCAGGGGTTATGGAGAGAAGGCAGGAAAATGGGGTTGAGAGGGAAAGATAGATCAGCCATGGCTCAAGTGATCTAATTCTGCTCCTAGAACTTATAGACCAAGTGGACCCATTGGGCCCAACCCTTTCCTACATTGGTGCAGTATCCTCTCCTCCCCCCCCCCTCTCCTCTCCCCCACTCCTCCCTTCCCCTCCCCTCCCCCTCCCCCCTTCCCTTCCCCCTTCCCCCTTCCCCTACACTCCATCCCCCTCAACCCCCCATCCCTCCCTCCCCCTTCCCTCCACACTGGGCTGCAAGCTGCCCAAGTGAAATATGAGGTGCTGTTCCTCCAATTTGCGCTGGGCCTCATTCTGACAATGGAGGAGGCCCAGGACAGAAAGACCAGACTGGGAGTGGGAGGGGGAGTTGAAGTGCTGAGCCACTGGGAGGTCAGGTTGGTTAAGGCGGACTGAGTGGAGGTGTTGAGCGAAACGATCGCCGAGCCTGCGCTTGGTCTCGCCGATGTAGAGAAGTTGACATCTGGAACAGCGGATACAGTAGATGAGGTTGGAGGAGGTGCAGGTGAATCTCTGGTTTGCACAGTGTTCGGGCAGATTGCAATCTCACACCAGTGCATTGTATTGCTTCATTATTTAGTTTTACTTTAGTTTAGTTTAGTTTAGTTTAGTTTAGAGATACAGCGTGGAAACAGGCCCTTCAGCCCACTGAGTCTGCACCAACCAGCGATCCCCGCACATACTAGCGTATCCTACACACTAGGGGACAATTTACAATCTTTACTCAAGCCAATTTACTGACGAACCTGTAAGTCTTTGGAGTGTGGGAGGAAACCGAAGCACCCGGAGAAAACCCACACAGGTCACGGGGAGAACGTACAAACTCCGTATAGACAGCACCCGTGGTCAGGATGGAACCTGGGTAAGGCAGCAACTCTACCGCTGCGCCACACTGCCGGCCTCTAAATGTTCTTTTAATTTGTTCCTCTAATTTTCTATTTATATTAGACGTTGCATTATGATGGTAGGTTAGGGTCGATACACATGTCCAATCAATGCCTCTGCCTCCTACCTCTCTTAGTCACACGTAAACTGGTTTTCCCCTCACCTATAATCCATTCTCCCCACTGCCTTTCTCCCACCCTTTGGATTCCACGAGGGTTTACTCCTCCCTTTCAATTTCCCTTCTTAGTTTAGGATAGTTTAGAGATACAGCGCGGAAACAGGCCCTTCGGCCCACCGGGTCCGCGCCGACCAGCGATCCCCGCACACTGACACTATCCCACACACACACTAGGGATAATTTGTTTACAATATACTGAGCCAATTAACCTACAAACCTGCACGTCTTTGGAGTGTGGGAGGAAACCGAAGATCTCGGGGAAAACCCACGCAGGTCACGGGGAGAACGTACAAACTCCGTACAGACGGCGCCCGTAGTCGGGATTGAACCCGGGTCTCTGGAGCTGTCAGCTCCATAAGGCAGCAACTCTACCTCTGCTCCACTGTGCTGTTCTCTCATCTGAAGGTTAGACACTCTATAATGCTTAATCCCCAATCTTCATCAGTGTGACTATGTTGCGGTCAAGGCTATTAGATGATCTTGCTTTGTTCGAAGCTTGTTATGAATGTTGTGCACATTCACCTTGAGCTTTTAATTTTGTGTTTAATATTTCTCCCTGCTCTGATTCTAATTGAAGGTGAGCGCTTTCTGTTTGAGTGCTCTGTCCCATCCTGAGAGACTCAGCATTTTGCTCCCAAGCACTTTGTTTCTTTGTCGTCTCTAGTTTAGTCTATTGTCAAAGGTACCAAGGTACAGTGAAAAGATTTTTGTCCGTAAGTTCATCTGAATACTAAAGCTCTTTGTTTGTTTGTTTGTTCCTGAACTACAGCCAAAACGGTACATGACAGCACGACAATTTTAGGCCCACCTTACTCACCGTCGTCCCTTTGGTGCTAATGGAAGAAGTTTCATTGAAATCGGTGTTATATTTTTAAAGTTATTCACATTTTAAAGTGTAAGTCTATCTTCAAGGGAGGGAGGAAGGGGAAGAGGGAGGGGGTGGAGGGAGAGGAGGGGGGGACTGTCGTATGTTGAAAGACTGAAGCGACTAGGCTTGTATACACTGGAAGTTAGAAGGATGAGAGGGGATCCTATTGAAACATATAAAATTATTAAGGGACTGGACACGTTAGAGGCAGGAAACATGTTCCCAATGTTGGGGGAGTCCAGAACCAGGGGCCACGGTTTAAGAATAAGGGGTAGGCCATTGAGAATGAGGAGATGAGGATAAACTTTTTCAGTCAGAGAGTTGTAAGTCTGTGGAATTCTCTGCCTCAGAAGGCAGTGAAGGCCACTTCTCTGGATGTTTTCAAGAGAGAGCTAGATAGAGCTCTTAATGATAGCGGAGTCAGGGGGTATGGGGAGGAGCCAGGAACGGGGTACTGATTGTGAATGATCATTGTAGGCTTGTACTCGCTGGAATTTAGAAGACTGAGGGGGGATCTTATAGAAACATATAAAATTCTTAAGGGGTTGGAGAGGCTAGATGCGGGAAGATTGTTCCCGATGTTGGGGGAGTCCAGAACCAGGGGTCACAGCTTAAGGATAAGGGGGAAGACTTTCAGGACCAAGATGAGAAAACATTTCTTCACACAGAGAGTGGTGAATCTGTGGAATTCTCTGCCACAGAAGATAGTTGAGGCCAGTTCATTGGCTATATTTAAGAGGGAGTTAGATGTGGCCCTTGTGGCTAAAGGGATCAGGGGGTATGGAGAGAAGGCAGGTACAGGTTACTGAGCTGGATGATCAGCCATGATCATATTGAATGGCGGTGCTGGCTCGAAGGGCCGAATGGCCTACTCCTGCACCTATTGTCTATTGACTCTATAGGAAAAGTCCACTATTCAGTAAGAGGACAAAGGCATTGAATAGAAGGGGGGAGCAGAGCACCAAGGTCGTGCGAACAATGTGTATGAACATCTATGGGTTTGTAAGAAGGAAAAGTTGAGCCATAGTCAACCTGGGTCCCTCACGGACTGAGACAGGAGAAAGTAGAGGAAGAAGGAAATAACAGCAACATTTAACAAGATGTCAAGTCAAGTCAAGTCAGTTTTATTTGTATAGCACATTTAAAAACAACCCACGTTGACCAAAGTGCTGTACATCAGTTCAGGTATTAAGAACGAACATACAATGGCTCACAAACATAACAGCACATACATAAACAGTTCACAGCGCCCCCTCAGAGGGCCTCAAACATTAGGGAATAGAAATAGGTTTTGAGCCTGGACTTAAAGGAGTCGATGGAGGGGGCAGTTCTGATGGGGAGAGGGATGCTGTTCCACAGTCTCGGAGCTGCAACCGCAAGAGCGCGGTCACCCCTGAGCTTAAGCCTAGACCGCGGGATAGTCAGTAGCCCCAAGTCGGCCGACATGAGGGACCTGGAGATAGAGTGGTGGGTTAGAAGATTTTTGATATGGGGAGGGGCAAGCCCGTTTAGGGCTTTATATGTGAATAGGAGGAGCTTGAAGTTGATCTATCGTATCGTATCTTATCGTATTGTATCATATCGTATATTGCTGTACCGTACCGTACCGTATCGTATATCATATCGTATATTGCTGTACCGTACCGTACCGTATCGTATCGTATCGTATATTGTCGTATCGTATAGTATTGTATCATATTGTATCGTATCATATCGTATCGTATTGTATCGTATTGTATCGTATCATATCGTATTGTATCGTGTTGGGTCGTATCATATCATATCGTATTGTATTGTATCGTGTCGTATTGTATCGTATCGTATCATATCGTATTGTATCGTGTTGGGTCGTATCGTATTGTATCATATCGTATCGTATCGTATCGTATCGTATTGTATCATATCGTATCGTATCGTATCGTATCGTATCGTATCGTATCGTATCGTATCGTATCGTATCGTATTGTATCATATCGTATTGTATTGTGTCGCATCGTATCGTATCGTATCGTATCGTATCATATCGTATTGTATTGTGTCGTATCGTAGATTCCAAGGACCAGATAACTAGGGCTCCTGTGCAAGGCAGTTGTCCAGGATAGGAGAAGCACTAATCATAGGATCAGAAGTCATAAGTCTTTCAGTCAAGGTCGGGAGAAGCAGCAGCAGCAGCACAAACCTTCAAGCTCGTCAGAGGAGTGAGTGTGTGGATTGGCTGAGCAATTAAATTAGAAGATTGGTAAATTGGTCAATTAGTCAATTCAGCAACTGATGTAAGCAAGGCTTGCTCAAGGGCTGTGGACCTGTCGAGGGAAGTGCCCTGTGGGAAAAGTGCCCTGTGAGAAAAGTGCCCTGTGAGAAAAGTGCCCTATGGGAAAGGTGCCCTGTGAGAAAAGTGCCCTGTGAGAAAAGTGCCCTATGGGAAAGGTGCCCTGTGAGAAAAGTGCCCTGTGAGAAAAGTGCCCTGTGAGAAAAGTGCCCTATGGGAAAGGTGCCCTGTGAGAAAAGTGCCCTGTGAGAAAAGTGCCCTGTGAGAAAGGTGCCCTGTGAGAAAAGTGCCCTGTGAGAAAGGTGCCCTGTGAGAAAAGTGCCCTGTGAGAAAAGTGCCCTGTGAGAAAAGTGCCCTATGGGAAAGGTGCCCTGTGAGAAAAGTGCCCTGTGAGAAAAGTGCCCGGTGAGAAAAGTGCCCTATGGGAAAGGTGCCCTGTGAGAAAAGTGCCCTGTGAGAAAAGTGCCCTGTGAGAAAAGTGCCCTGTGAGAAAAGTGCGAGTCTTCGACCGCGAGTCTTCGGCGTGGAGGCTGAGGGAGGAGGCCACGTTAAACGCCGGAGAGGGTGAGACGCAAGAAGGAAATGTCAGGCAAGCTGATTCAGTGTGATGCTTGCAGGATGTGGGAGGTCAGGGACACTGGCTGCTGGTGCCTCTGGCTGCTACAAGTGCGAGAAGTGTATCCAGGTACAGCTCCTGAAGGACCGTGTTGGGGAACTGGAGAAGCAAGTGGATGACCTCAGGTCTGTCTGAGAAACTGAGTCGTTCCTGGACAAGTCCTACAGTGAGATTGTTAGACCGAAGGTGCTGGAAGAGAGAAGGTGGGTGACGATGAGAAAGGGAAGGAAACATGGAGTGCAAAGGTCCCCGGGTGTTGTACCTCTGGAGACCAGGTTCACCCACTTGGAAGCTGTCGGTGAAGAAGACGTTGCCACACTGAGCGGCAGACTGGTTTGCGAAGCAAAACGTGCTGTTGAGCCAAAACCAAAGAGGCCGACGTCAGGCAACGCCGTGGTAGCAGGAGACTCCATTGTGAGAGGTACGGACAGGGGTTTCTGCGGCAACAGGCGGGATTTGAGGATGGTGTGCAGGATCCTGGTGCCAGGATCCAGGATGTCACGGACAGAGTGCAGGAAATCCTCAAGGGCGAAGGTGAACAGCCGGAAGTGGTAGTGCATGTTGGCACAAACGATGTTGGAAAGAAGGGGATGGATATTCTGCAGCATGACTTTAGAGAGCTCGGACAAATGCTGAAAAGCAGGGCCTCCAGGGTGGTTATCTCCGGTTTGCTTCCAGTTCCTCGTGCTGGTGAGAACAGGAACAGGGAGATACAGGACCTGAATGTGTGGCTGAGGAACTGGTGCAGGGGGCATCGATTTAGATTCTTAGACCACTGGGATCTGTTTTGGGGTAAGGGGGAATTGTACAAAAGGGACGGATTGCACCTTAACAGGTGGAGGACCAGCATTCTGGCAGGCAGGTTTGCCACTGCTACACGGGTGGGTTTAAACTAAATAAGGGGGGGGGGGTGTCAAATGGGATAGTCAAGGGTGGAGTTAAAGGGACAGAGAGTAAAGGGATAATTAATGACCCCAGAATTAACGGGAAAGCAAGCTCACAGAGGGATAGGAGAGTATGGCCAAGTGTAATAGGGATCGATGTGAAGGGTGAGGTGAGTAAGGATTAAAAGTATTGTATATGAATGCGCAAAGTATAAGAAGTAAAGTAGATGAGCTTGAGGCTCAGTAGAGGTTGATAGATATGACATTGTGGGGATTACAGAAACGTGGCTGCATCTCAGGGGGTATGGGGAGAAGGCAGGGATGGGTTACTGATTGTGGTTGATCAGCCATGATCACAATGTATGGCGGTGCTGGCTCGAAGGGCTGAATGGCCTCCTCCTGCACCTATTTTCTATGTCTATGTCTATGTTTATGACCAGCCCCCCCACCCCCCACCCCCCACACACACATTAACACTATCCTACACACACTAGGGACAATTTACAATTTTACCAATTTACAATTTTACCAATTTACAATTTTACCAATTTACAATTTTACCAATTTACAATTTTACCAATTTACAATTTTACCAAGCCAATTAACCTATAAACCTGGGTAGACACAAAATGCTGGAGTAATTCAGCGGGCCAGGCAGCATCTCCCGAGATGCTGCCTGGCCCGCTGAGTTACTCCAGCATTTTGTGTCCACCTTCGATTTAAACCAGCATCTGCAGTTCTTTCCTGCACAACATATGTTGTGGTCGCCAAATTATAGGAAGGATGTCGACAAATTATAGGAAGGATGTCGACAAAATGGAGAGGGTACAGAGGAGATTTACTAGAATGTTGCCTGGGTTTCAGCACTTAAGCTACAGAGAGAGGTTGAACAGGTTGGGTCTTTATTCTTTGGAGCGTAGAAGGTTGAGGGACGGACAGAGTTGACGTGGGTAGGCTTTTCCCCTTGAGAGTGGGGAAGATTCCAACAAGGGGACATAACTTTAGAATTGAGGGACAAAAGTTTAGGGGTAAAATGAGGGGTAATTTCTTTACTCAGAGGGTGGTGGCTGTATGGAATGGGCTTCCGGTGGAAGTGGTGGAGGCAGGCTCGATTTTATTATTTAAGAGTAAATTGGATAGGTATATGGATGAGAGGGGATTGGAGGGTTATGGTCTGAGAGCAGGTAGATGAGACTAGGTCAGAGAGAGTGGTCGGTGTGGACTGGTAGGGCCGAACGGGCCTGTTTCCGTGCTGTAGTTGTTATATGGTTATATATGGTTATATAAACCTGTAAGTATCCCTGCAGGAGGCAGCACAGATAGATAAGAACCTTCATTAGCAGGGACAGAGTGTGAGAGAACAGGGATCAAGGTACACATTGGTTAGGTCACAGCTGCAGGACTGTGCACTGATGATGATCTACCAATATAGAGACAAAGTGCTGGAGCAACTCAATGGGTTGGGCAGCATCTCTAGACTGGACAGAGGCAAAACATCACCTGTCCATTTTCTCCAGAGATGCTGCCCGACACACTGAGTCACTCCAGCACTCTGTGTCCATCTTTGGCCACAACCCTTCAAACCTGTCTCACCTCCTGCTTCATGTAGTTCATTCTAGTTTATGATACAGCACGGAAACAGGCCCTTCGACCCACGGGTCCGTGCCGACCAGCGATTAACCCTTAGCACTAGTACTATCCTACGCACTAGGGACAGTCTACAGAAGCCAATTAATTTCCCAGTTCTCCCACAGTCTTCCTGTCAATTTCCAATTCTCCCACTGTTATTCCCATCATTCCCAGTTCTCCCGCCAGTCTTCCTGTCACCTACTACATCCTATCTTTGTCCCGCCCCCTCCCCTGACATCAGTCTGAAGAAGTGTAAGAAAATAACTGCAGATGCTGGTACAAATCGAAGGTATTTATTCACAAAAAGCTGGAGTAACTCAGCGGGTCAGGCAGCATCTCAGGAGAGAAGGAATGGGCGACGTTTCGGGTCGAGACCCTTCTTCAGACTTAGAATAAAGGGGAGGCCATTTAAAACTGAGGTGAGAAGGAACTTTTTCACCCAGAGTTGTGAATTTGTGGAATTCTCTGCCACAGAGGGCAGTGGCGGCCAAATCACTGGATGGATTTGTTGCCCATTCCTTCTCTCCTGAGATGCTGCCTGACCTGCTGAGTTACTCCAGCATTTTGTGAACAAATACCTTCGATCAGTCTGAAGAAGGGTCTCGACCCGAAACGTCACCCATTCCTTCTCTCCCGAGATGCCGCCAGACCCGCTGAGTTACTCCAGCATTTCGTGTCTGCCTTCAATTTGTACCAGCACCTGCAGTTATTTTCCTGGACTCCTTTTGGGATGTGGGAGGAAACCGGGGTAACCCGGAGAAAACCCTCGCGGTCACGGGGAGAAAGCACAAACTCCGTGCAGACAGCACCTGAGGGCGGGGATCGAACCACCCAGATCGCTGGCGCTGTTGAGGGTTGCAACTCTACCACTGCGCCTCTGATATTTGCTCAAGTATGCAGCAGTTCATTTGTGCCTCTGAATAGATGTAGTCCCCGGCAGCTATGAGCAGGAGTTATTCTGTCGACTCGTTCATAGCTGGATCAGGAAACTAATCCTGCCCGCGCAAACACTTGTGGTGGTGCTGCTGCGAGACGGGGGATTCGGTGGAAGAATTGACAGGTTCTTCAAAGACTGTGGTGGGCGGAGGTGGCGGAGATTACGGGCGGCCCCTTACGCCTGCCCCAAGCCGCAGCTCGGAACATGAGATGTGATCGCTGGCAGCGACTACACAACTCCAGCCGGCAACTCCGCGCAATCTTCTCGGGGAAAGTTTCTGTGAAATTCCCTCCTTCCAGTGACATTAACATTCTTGAATAATAGCTCAGAGTGACTCCACATTGCTCCAGCCCCAGGCATTGACAATCCTGCCTCTCCATTCTCTATTTGTAGATCACAGGATGCAATGTTCGTAGCGTTTCATGATTAATTAATCAGTACAAATCCCCAAATAATAGCATAAATTATTATTGCTGCAACTGATTGTTTTCTCGGCATTTCAGGGTTATTGTAAATGATCAAATCCCGCAGGATGGCATAGATTTCCTTCTGGTGAATAATGGACCATCAGAAGAGGATTACGCTCAGTACACCAGCTCGCAATTTATGCACAGATCACACACTAAACGATAAACAAAATCACTCTCGTTCTCTTGTTTATTTAGGCACTAATTCAAAGCCGATTACAAGTGTGTGAAAACATCACACGTTTTTTTGTTTCGACACAAGATGTCTGAGGTCATAGAAACATAGAAACATAGAAAATATGGGCAGGAGGAGTCCATTCGGCCCTTCGAGCCAGCACCGCCATTCATTTGATCATGGCTGATCATGGCTGATCATCCACAATCAATAACCTGTGCCTGCCATGGTTTTTGGTTCCCCTACCATGTGTAAAAGACCCTGTACATTTAACCCAATCTATTCCCCTCTCATGATTTTATATACCCCTATACGTTCACCCCTCAGTCTCTTGTGCTCCTAAAGGTAGTATAAAGTCCCACCTTGCCCATCCTCACCCGATACCCCTCTCCTCATCATTCCTTCTTGGTTATTTCTTCAGAAAATTCAACATTTGAGTCAAGAATCAGAGGACACACGTTTAAGGTCTTCTCCCTGGATTGTCACCTTGTGGTGGTGGAGAAGCTTGTGTGGTCCTGAGATCCTGAGAGCGATGCCGTCTGGAGCTATGCTCCTGGTAGGGTCACCCATGGCGGTAAGGTCGAGGGGGAGGTCCCCGACAAAGAGCAATCCAACCAAGACCTCAACGGTGGAACAGGCGGAGGATGGCGGCTGACTTTAGTGGAGCGTAACAACGGCTGGGAAGGCGGATGGATAAAGGCTGCGGCAGAAAAGGGTCACCGGTCGTCTTGGACTCCACGCCACTGGATCCTGACCCAGGTCTGTCAAGGACCTTGTGGTGGCTGTCTGTGCACCAGTCTCCCCACGTTAAACAAAGTCACGCATAGGCATCCGACCCTATGGAGAGGACAGTCACACTCGCTTCCAGTGACCGCCGATGATGATGATAGGTTTAAGGTGAGAGGGTGCTAGATTTAATAGGAACATCAGGGGTGTCAGGTGTGTGTATGGAACAAGCTGCCGGAGGTGGTAGTGGAGGCAGGTACAATAACAAATGTTAACATTTTGACAGGTACATGGATAGGAAAGATTTAGAGGGGTATGGGTCAAATGCAGGCTTAGATCGGGTATCATAGTTGGCATGGATGAGTTGGGTTGTCTTGTGTTGGGTTGGGTTGGGTTGGGTTGGCATGGATGAGTTGGGTTGGGTTGGGTTGGGTTGGTTTGGCATGGATGAGTTGGGTTGTCTTGGGTTGGGTTGGCATGGATGAGTTGGGTTGGGTTGGGTTGGGTTGGTTTGGCATGGATGAGTTGGGTTGTCTTGGGTTGTCTTGGGTTGGGTTGGATTGGGTTGGGTTGGCATGGATGAGTTGGGTTGGGTTGGATTGAGTTGGGTTGGGTTGGGTTGGGTTGGCATGGATGAGTTGCCTGTTTCCCTGCTACATGACTCTACTACTTTCTATTTGTGAATGATCTCACATTTTCTGAAATTCTGAGTGTGTTTATTGATTTCCAGATCACCAACCAAATGTAAGCAGGGCCACCAACACAACGAGATATGAAGCCAGATGCCTCAATAAGTCCTGGCCTCAAGGTGACTGCCCTGGTATGTTCACCACTGCACTACCCTAGGGATGGGTAAAGGGGTGGGAGGGGGAGAAAGTGTAGGGTGGGGGTGATGTGGGGTGGGGGTGGTGTGGGGTGGGATGGTGTGGGAGGGGATGGTGTGGGGTGAGGGTGGTGTGGGTGGGGATGGTGTGGGGTGGGATGGTGTGGGTGGGGGTGGTGTGGGTGGGGGTGGTGTGGGTGTGGGTGGGGATGGTGTGGGTGGGGGTGGTGTGGGTGGGGGTGGCGTGGGGTGGGGGTGGCGTGGGATGGGGGTGGTGTGGGTGGGGGTGGGGATGGTGTGGGTGGGGGTGGCGTGGGGTGGGGGTGGTGTGGGGTGGGGGTGGTGTGGGATGGGATGATGTGGGTGGGGGTGGCGTGGGGGTGGTGTGGGATGGGATGATGTGGGTGGGGGTGGCGTGGGGTGGGGATGGTGCGGGGTGGGGATGGTGTGGGGTAGGGTGGTGTGGGTGGGATGGTGTGGGTGGGGGGGATGGTGTTGGGTGGGGGTGGGGATGGAGAGGAATGGGTGACGTTTCGGGTCGAGACCCTTCTTCAGACTGATCTTCAGTTCTTCAGATGGGGATAAGGTAGGATGGGAATGATGTGGGTTGTGGGACAGGGAATGGTGTGGGATGTGGTGGAGGGTGTAGGCTTGGAATTGGATGGCATGGGATAGAGTTGGGGTGGGATGGTGTGGGATTGAGATGGGATAGGGTGGGGAATGGGCTATGGACATGGAGATGGGGTGTGGGGTGGAGATAGCGTGGGGTGAGGGTCAAGGAATGGCGTGGGATTGAGTGTAGGGTGCAGGGTGGGATGGGGAGGAGGGTGGTGTGGGATGGAGATGGGGGGTGCTATGGAGATGGTGATGGGGTGAGAGATGGGGGGTGGAATGGGAATAGCAATGTGATGTGGGAGTAGGGCTGTTTCCCACAGGTTAGCAGTGTGAGTTGTGAGGACCATCAATGAGTGCCAGACAGGACCACCTGGGGCATCGGTCACTGGCCAGTGCCTACCTGATGCCAGCTCTGCCAGCCCGGCAGCTCAACACAGTTCTGAGAGAATGTTGGATGCCCAGGTGACAGGGCCTCGAAGAGATGCTGTGGAGATGAGAATGCAGACACAAGCCTGGAGAAGGAGAAGGCCACTCGGCCCATTAACCTGCTCTGCCAGCTCCCAAGATCATGATCTTGTCCATTTATTCACAAAATGCTGGAGTAACTCAGCAGGTCAGGCAGCATCTCGGGAGAGAAGGAATGGGTGACGTTTCGGGTCGAGACCCTTCTTCAGACTGATGTCGGGGGTGGGACAAAGGAAGGATATAGGTGGAGACAGGAAGATAGAGGGAGATCTGGGAAGGAGGAGGGGAAGAGTGGGACAGAGGAGCTATCTGAAGTTGGAGAAGTCGACGTTCATACCACCGGGCCGCAAACTGCCCAGGCGAAATATGAGGTGCTGCTCCTCCAATTTCCGGCGGGCCTCACTATGGCACTGGAGGAGGCCCATGACAGAGAGGTCAGACTGGGAATGGGAGGGGGAGTTAAAGTGCTGGGCCACCGGGAGATCAGTTGCGTCCAACTTGAAACTCAACTCTTTCTTCCCACCTGCCCACTGGGCGCCACAGTGGTGCAACATTAGAGTGGCTGCCTTACAGCACCAGAGACCCAGGTTCGATCCTGACTATGGGTGCTGTCTGTACGGAGTTTGTACATTCTCCCTGTGACTGCATGGGTTTTCTCCGGGTGACATAGACATAGAAAATAGGTGCAGGAGGAGGCCATTTGGCCCTTCGAGCCAACACCGCCATTCATTGTGATCATGGCTGGTCATCCACAATCAGTAACCCATGCCTGCCTTCTCCCCATATCCATTAGCCCCTAGAGCTCTATCCAACTCTCTTTTAACTTCATCCGGTGAATTGGTCTTCTGTGGCAGAGAATTCCACAAATTCACAACTCTCTGGGTGAAAAAGTTTCTTCTCACCTCAGTTTTAAATGGCCTCCCCTTTATTCTTAGACTGTGTGGCCCCTGGATCTGGACTCCCCCAACATTGGGAACATTTTTCCTGCATCGAGCTTGTCCAGTCCTTTTATAATTTAAAACGTCTCTGTGAGATCCCCTCTCATCCTGCTAAACTCCAGTGAATACAAGCCTAGTCTTTCCAATCTTTCCTCATATGACAGTCCCGCCATCCCAGAGAGTAACCTCAAGAACTTATGCTGCACTGCCTCATTAGCAAGGCCTGGTTATGCATCTATAAAGTTCATAAGTCCTTGTTCTCAAGATATAGGAACAGAATAAGGCCATTCGGCCCATCACGCCTACACTACCATTCAATCATGGCTGATCTATCTTTCCCTCTCAACCCTTAAAGTCTAAAGTCCAAAGTCTAAAGTAAAGTCTATCTCTAGTAACCTTTCAACACTGTCTTGCTAATCAAGTATCATCTACCTCTGCCTGAAAACTATCCCAGTGTCATTGGAGAAAGACATGACCCTCTGAAAGAAAAGAAATGACCTCATCTCTGTTTTAAAAGAGCAACATTTATGTTTGTATATATCTTTGTATAATTTATATAGAACTAGACCAAGTGGACACGTTGGGCCCAAACCTCTCCTGCATTGGTGCAGCACAATCTACTCCACCCCTCCCCTCTCCCCTTTCCCCCCTGCCCCATCCCCCAACCCCCATCCCCCTTCCCCCCTCCGCCCTCCCTCCCTCCCTCCCTCCCCCCCCCTCCCCCTCCCACCACCCCCCTCCCCTCCTCCTTCCCTCCCCCTCCACTCAATCCCCCTCAACCCCCCTTATCCTCCCTCCTCCTTCCCTCCCTCCCCACCTCCCCCCCCTCCCCCCTCCCTCCCCTCCCCCCTCCCTCCCTCCCCCCTTCCCTCCCTAGGAGATAGATTTAAACTTTAAAATGTGAATAACTTTAAAAATATAAATGAAACTTCTTCCATTAGCACCAAAGGGACGACGGTGAGCAAGGTGGGCCTAAAATTGTCGTGCTGTCGTGTACCGTTTTGGCTGTAGTTCAGGAACAAACAAACAAACAAACGAGAGTTTTGGTGTATAGATGGTGACCTGTATGTCGAGATTCTCCCACAAGAGGAATCATCCTCTTCACATCCACTCTCTGAAGACCACTCATGATCTTGTATGTTTCAGTCACGTGCCTTTTCCCATTGTGACCCACCCAGTCCAGACAGTCCAATAAACCTTCTCTACTCTGCTTCCAACACACTTACAATGGGACTGCATTTATCAAAAGAGGGAGATAGACATAACCTTTTCAATCTGAGGAAGCATTTGGACCCGAAACGCCACCTATTCCGTTTCTCCAGAGATTCTCCAGAGGTTCTCCTGACCCGTTGAGTTACTCCAGAATTTTGTGTCTTTCCTCGGTCTAAACCAGCATCTGCAGTTCCTTCCTACGATCAAAAGAGGGAATTGGACAACCTTCAGCTGCATGTCACTGTAACATCCCAACTCAAGAACAAGGGCTTTGCTAGTAACAGTGGACAGGTCAGATTGATGTTAGCGGTGAGGAATGTCTTAGAGTTTGTTATTAGGGGGGAACAAACAGATGCTACCTCCTCATCCCCCACCATCCCAACACTACCTCAAGCCAGCTACACCACACCTCACCAAACCCTACATAACCCAGCTACACCACACCTCACCAAACCCTACATAACTCGGCTACAACACACCTCCCCACCCCTACCATACCTACAGCACAGGTCCCCCAACCTTACATTACCCCAACTACAGCACAACTCAACCCACTCCATCCCAACCCAACTACACGACATTCCGACCCTTCCCAACCTTATCCCAACCATCCCACCCATCCGCAGGTCATTAAGGGGTTGGACACGTTAGAGGCAGGAAACATGTTCCCAATGTTGGGGGAGTCCAGAACAAGGGGCCACAGTTTAAGAATAAGGGAGATGAGGAAAAACTTGCCATTTAGAACGAAGATGAGGAAAAACTTTTTCAGTCAGAGAGTTGTGAATCTGTGGAATTCTCTGCCTCAGAAGGCAGTGGAGGCCAATTCTCTGAATGTATTCAAGAGAGAGCTAGATAGAGCTCTTAAGGATAGTGGAGTCAGGGGGTATGGGGAGAAGGCAGGAACGGGGTACTGATTGAGAATGATCAGCCATGATCACATTGAATGGTGGTGCTGGCTCGAAGGGCCAAATGGCCTCCTCCTGCACCTATTGTCTATTGTCTATTAGCGGTGGGAAATGTCTAGGAGTCCGCCATTAGGGGGGAATGAACAGGTACTATCTCCTCATCCCCCACTATCCCTATGCTACCTCAAGCCAGCTACACCACACCTCCCCCAACCCTACATAATCCAGCTACACTATACAATACAATACAATACAATATATCTTTATTGTCATTGTACAGGGGTACAACGAGATTGGTAATGCACCTCCCATACGATGCAATAAATTAATTAGCTGGTCAGTATTAATTTAAACAACCCAATGAAACAAATTGTAACAGTTGTAAAACAGAATAAAGTGCAAGTAGATCTGTGCCGGATCACTGTACGATGTGACCATCCGGCTCAGCAGGACCGGTTCATAGCAGCTATGGCCCTGGGGATGAAGCTGTTCCTGAGTCTGGAGGTGCGGGCGTAGAAGGCCTTGTATCGTCTGTCCGATGGTTGAAGTTCGAACAGACTGTCGCAGGGGTGTGAAGATTCTTTGTGGATGCTGGTGGCTTTTCTGAGGCATCGTGTGTTGTAGATGCCCTCCAAAGCTGGTAGCTGTGTTCCGATGGTCCTCTGAGCTCTATGGACTATCATATCATATCATATCATATCATATATATACAGCCGGAAACAGGCCTTTTCGGCCCACCAAGTCCGTGCCGCCCAGCGATCCCCGTACATTAACACCATCCTACACCCACTAGGGACAATTTTTTTTAAATTTTTTTTTTTTTACATTTACCCAGCCAATTAACCTACATACCTGTACGTCTTTGGAGTGTGGGAGGAAACCGAAGATCTCGGAGAAAACCCACGCAGGTCACGGGGAGAACGTACAAACTCCTTACAGTGCAGCACCCATAGTCAGGATCGAACCTGAGTCTCCGGCGCTGCATTCGCTGTAAAGCAGCAACTGTAAAGCAGCAACTCTACCGCTGCGCTACCCGCTGAAGAGCTTTCCTCTCTGCCTCCGTGCAGCTGAGGTACCACACAGGGAAGCCATGTGTTAGGATGCTCTCTATGGTGCAGCGGTAGAAGGTCGTCAGCAGATGTTGGGGTAGACCAGACTTCTTCAGTGTTCTTAGGTAGAACAGTCGTTGCTGTGCCTTCTTGACCAGCGCAGCAGTGTTATTGGACCATGTTAGGTCCTCCGAAATGTGAGTGCCCAGAAACTTGAAGCTGGACACTCTCTCCACACTGTCCACACACCTCCCCACCCCTACCTTACCTACAGCACAGGTCCCCCAACCCTACATTACCCCAACTACAGCACAACAACCCACTCCATCCCAACCCAACTACACGACATTCCAACCCTTCCCAAACTTATCCCAGTCATCCGCAGGTCATCATCAGCACCACCTCTTTAACACCCCCTCCCCCACACACACCTTACCCACACCTCACCCCAATGGCCCCACCTGATCCAAGACCCTTTCCCAACCCCATCCACTCCAATCCCCCATGCTATCCCCACCTCCCCCGTTCCGGCCTGCCTCACGTGCTCGAAGGTTGTTGAGGGCAATGTGGTGGATGGTATCTATGTGGACTTGAAGGAAGCCTTTGACAAAGTGGAAAGGGTGCAGGCTGCCAGGACTCGGGGGTGTGAGCAAGAGGGAGAGGGTGAGCAGGCTGGGACAATATTCCTGGGCGTTTGCATGTTCCCTCTGTGACTGCGCATTTCCCCAGGGACCTCCAGTTTCCTCCCATGTCCCAAGAATATGTGGGCTCGTTAATTAATTAGCTGCTGGTAATTAGTCCCAGGGTTTACGTCATTGAGTCATACAACATGGAAATTGGACCTTTGGCCAAATTAAGATGCCTATCTAAGGCAGTCCCCAGAGCCCATGTTCACCCATATCCATCTCTCTGTCTCTCTCTCTGTCCCTCTCTGTCCCTCTCTGTGTCCCTCTCCCTCTCTCTCGCACTCCCTCTCTGTCCCTTTATCTCCCTCTCTCTATCCTTCTATGTCTCTCTGTCTGCTCTCTCCCTCTCTGTCTGCCCTCTCGCGTCTCTCTCTCTCTCTCTCTCTCTCTCTCTCTCTCTCTCTCTCTCTCTCTCTCTCTCTCTCTCTCTGTCTCTGTCTCTGTCTCTGTCTCTGTCTCTGTCTCTCTCTCTCTGTCTCTCTCTCTGTCTCTCTCTCTGTCTCTCTCTCTGTCTCTCTGTCTGCCCCTCTCTCCCCCCCCCCCCCCCCTCTCTCTCTCTCTCCAAATGACTTTTAATAAATAGTTATAGCATCTGCCTCCACTACCTCCTCTGGCAGCTCATTCATTCCATACATCCACCACCCTCTGAGCTACGAACCTACACGTCTTTGGGATGTGGGTACAAACTCCACACAGACAGTGTCCGAGGTCAGGATCGAACCTGGGTCTCTGGCGCTGCAAGACAGCAACTCCAGCAGCTGTTGGAACATCAGGGCACAACATCTGGGGAACAGCTGGGCAGACACTGCCACCTGCTGCCCACGGCCGGCGCTACAGGCGCTGCTCAACTGGTCTATCTGTTTCTCTCTCTCTCTCTCTCCATCTCTCTCTCTCTCGCTCTCTCTCTCTGTCTGTCTGTCTCCATCTCCGTCTCCCTCTCACCCTCCCTCCCTGTCTGTCTCTCTCTCTGTCTCTCCCTCTGTCTCTCTCCCTCTCTCCCTCTCTGTCCGTCTGTCTTTGCATCCTTCTCTCCCTGTCTGTCTATCTGTCACTGTCTCTATCTGTGTCTCTGTCTGTGTCTCTGTGACACTCTCCCTCCCTCTCCCTCCCTCTCCCTCCCCCTGTCTCCCCTGTCTCCCCTGTCTCCCCTCTCCCCCCTCTCTCCCCCCTCTCTCCCCCTCTCTCTCCCTCTCCCCCCTCTCTCCCCCTCTCTCCCCCTCTCTCCCCCTCTCCCCCTCTCCCCCCCTCTTTCCCCCTCTCTCCATCTCTCCCCCCCTCTCTCTCTCTCTCTCTCTCTCTCTCTCTCTCTCTCTCTCTCTCTCCCCCTCTCCCCTCCCCCCTCTCTCTCCCTCTCTCTCTGTTCACGGAGCCGCCTCACAAAACGCAGGTGGGCAGCTCAGTAACGACCCGCTGCCTCTGCCCTTCAATGCCCGGCCCGGCAGCGAGCAGTGGCACAGGCCGGACCTGGCTGCCTGGATACCCCCCCCCCCCCGGCCACCGCACTGTTGGCCCACTGCACCCCAGCCCACTCTACTCCCCTCCCCTCTCCTTCCCTCCCCTCCCCACTCTACCCCCCTCCCCTCCCCTCCCCTCCCCTCCCCTCCCCTCCCCTCCCCAACTCTACCCCCTCCCCTCCCCTCCCAACTCTATCCCCCTCCCCTCCCCTCCCAACTCTACCCCCTCCCAACTCTACCCCCTCCCCTCCCCTCCCCTCCCCCCCTCCCTCCCCCTCCCCTCTCCTCCCCCAGTCAGTCAGCATGTCCCTGTGCCGGTGTATTTTTGGTCGTGGTGTAAGTGGCCACAGATTGTGTGTTGTTTGTGAGGCTGAGAGCTGAGGTGCAGAAGTTGGGGTGAATGAGAGAAGACTGTGGGAAATGGAGCAAACACTATTGGTCAGTTTGAAGAAGGGTCTCGACCCGAAACGTCGCCCATTCCTAAACACCAGTTTAGTTTAGTTTAGTTTAGTTTAGTTTAGAGATACAGCACGAGTGGAGACAGGCCCTTCGGCCCACCGAGTCCATACCGACACCCCGCACGCTAACACTATCCTACACACACTAGGGGCAATTTACAATTTTACCAAGCCAATTAACCTACAGACCTGCACGTCTTTGGAGCGTGGGAGGAAACCGGAGAAAGTCACAGTGCCACAGTCACAGGGAGAACGTACAAACTCCGTACAGACAGCACCCGTGGTCAGGTTGGAACCCGGGTCTCCGGCGCTGTGAGGCAGCGACTCTACCGCTGCGCCACCCTGTTACGGCTCCATTCACCACAGGATGGGCAGGGGTTGTGGAGGCATGAAGGGGGTCATTTCAGAGATACCAGGACGGCAATCCCACACCATCTTGAGAAGCTGTGCTACAGAAGAGAGACTGAGAAGAAGCTGGCATCCTTCCTGGAGACTGGGTGGGAGGAGGTGGAGGGGAGGTAGCAGAGGTGATCCACAGGTTGAAAGGCTTTCTGCTCGATGTCTTCCTTCTCCAGGTGAAGCAGGGATTCACCCACACCTCTGCCAACCTGTACCGTTGCATTTAGGGTGGCGCAGTGGGAGAACTACTACCTCACAGAGATCCGGGTGTGATCCTGACCTCGGGTACTGTCTGTACGGAGCTTGTACATTCTCCCCGTGACTGCGTGGGTTCTGTTAGATGTATCTCCTGTGCTTTACTTTAGTTTAGAGATACAGTGCAGAAACAGGCCCTTCAACGCACCGAGTCCGCGCCGACCGGTGGTCCCCACACACTAGTTTTATCCTGTACACACTGGGGACAATTTACATTTTTACCAAGCCAGTTAGCCTACAAACCTGTATGTCTTTGGAGTGTGGAAGAAAACCAGAGCACCCGGAGAAAACCAACGTGGTCATGGGGAGAACGCACAAACTCCGTGCAGACAAAAACTTTTTCAGTCAGAGAGTTGTAAATCTGTGGAATTCTCTGCCTCAGAAAGCAGTGGAGGCCAATTCTCTGAATGCTTTCAAGAGAGAGCTGGATAGAGATCTTAAGGATAGCGGAGTCAGGGGGTATGGGGAGAAGGCAGGAACTGGGTACTGATTGAGAATGATCAGCCATGATCACATTGAATGGCGGTGCTGGCTCAAAGGGCCGAATAGCCTCCTCCTGCACCTATTGTCTAATGTCTAATGACAGCCCACATAGTTTGGATCAAACCTGAGTCTCTGGTGCTGTAAGGCAGCAACTCTACCGCTGTGCCACCGTGCCACACCTTTTCTCTGGGTGCTCCGGATTCCTCCCATGTCCCAAAGATGTGCTGGTTTGTCGGTTAATCGGCTTCTGTAAATTTGCCCTAGTGTGTGTGGGATAGAACTAGTGATAGCTGGGTGATATCGGTGGGCCGAAGGGCCTGACTCTGTGCTATATCTCTACAGTAAACCAAAATGAAACATCTGGTGCTCACAATGTTATCTCCCCCAGACTGACGAGACCAAACATGGACTAAGCCACTTGAGCTCCACGTCATTTCAACCTCCCAGTCCCACACCAATCCGACTGTCCTAAGCCTCCTCCACTGCTAGAGTGAAGCCAAACACAAACTAGACAAACAGCACCTCATCTTCAGAGCACCTCATTGGGCGGCACAGTGGTCCAGCGGTAGAGTTGCTGCCTTACAGCGAATGCAGCGCCGGAGACCCGGGTTCCATCCCGACTACGGGCACCGTCTGTACGGAGTTTGTACGTTCTCCGCGTGACCTGCGTGGGTTTTCTCCGAGATCTCCGGTTTTCTCCCACACTCCAAAGACATGCAGGTATGTAGGATAATTAGCTTGGTAAATGTAAAAATAATTGTCCCTAGTGGGTGTAGGATAGTGTTAGTGTGCGGGGATCGCTGGTCGGCGCGGACCCGGTGGGCCGAAGGGCCTGTTTCCGCGCTGTATCTCTAAACTGATCTAATCCACGTGGGGAACCTACAACCTACAATGGCATGAACATTGAACGTTGAACTTTCTAATTTCAGATACCCCACATCCCGTTTGTTTCTTTCCTACTTGAACCAGTCTACCCAAGGCCTCTCTTTCTTTGTTCACCTCTTCCATCCCTCCATCCTCTGATTACCCACACTCATCCCCCTCCACCTTAATCCATCTGCCCATCACCTCTCCCTCATCAGGTTCCCACTATCACCCACAATCGAACATGGACACAAAGTGCTCGAGAGACTCAGTGGATCAGACAGCATCTCTGGAGGCAGCATAGAGTCATAGAGTGATACAGTGTGGAAAGAGGCCCTTCAGCCCAACTTGCCCACGCCGGCCAACATGTCCCAGCCACACTAGTCCCACCTGCCTGTGTTTGGTCCATATCCCTCTAAACCTGTCCTATCCATGTACCTGCCTAAATGTTTCTTAAATGTTGGGATAGTGATGGGATTTTTGTGTCTTTCTTCGATTTAAACCAGCATCTAAACATATCACCGACTAACCCCTGTCTCTATCTTTCCCCCTTCTCCTTCCACACTGGTCTCCACCTACCCGACCCCATCTACTCCCACCTGTCACTAGTCTCCATCTCATTACAATCAGTCCTGAGGCAGGGTCTCAACCCAAAACAACCACCATCCTGATCAACCAACCTGATCTCCCGGTGGCTCAGCACTTCAACTCCCCCTCCCACTCCCAATCTGACCTTTCTGTCCTGGGTCTCCTCCATTGTCAGAGTGAGGCCCAGCGCAAATTGGAGGAACAGTGCCTCGTATTTCTCTTGGGCAGTTTACACCCCAGCGGTATGAACATTGGCTTCTCCCACTTCAGGTAGTCCCTGCCTTCCCCTCACTCCATCCCCTCCCCCTTCCCAGTTCTCCCACTAGTCTTCCTGTCTCCGACTACATCCTATCTTTGTCCCGCCCCCTCCCCTGACATCAGTCTGAAGAAGGGTCTCGACCCAGAACATCGCCCATCCCTTCTCTCCAGAGATGCTGCCTGACCCGCTGAGTTACTCCAGCATTTTTTAATTAAATTTTTTTTTTAGAGATACAGCGCGGAAACAGGCCCTTCGGCCCACCGAGTCCGCGCCGCCCAGCGATCCCCGCACACTAACACTATCCTACACGCAATAGGGACAATTTTTACATTTGCCCAGTCAATTAACCTACATACCTGTACGTCTTTGGAGAGTGGGAGGAAACCGAAGATCTCGGAGAAAACCCACGCAGGTCACGGGGAGAACGTACAAACTCCGTACAGACGGCGCCCGTAGTCAGGATCAAAACTGAGTCTCCGGCGCTGCATTCGCTGTAAGGCAGCAACTCTACCGCTGCGCCACCGTGCCTACCTTAGATTTAAACCAGCATCTGCAGTTTTTTGTCCTACGCCAACCATCTCTCTGCCATGACACAAGCTGCCTGACCCACCTCCAGTGCTTGGTCATTGGTAGCGTTGGAGTTTCAGACGGTTGGAGTGGGCGTGCAGCGTGATGATCAGTTTCTTGCCTGACCCGCTGAGTTACTCTAGCGTTTTCTGTCTACCTTAGAGTCAGAGATACACCGAATCATAGAGTGAATCAGCGTGGAAACAGGCCCTTCAGCCCAACTTGCCCATGCCGACCAACATGTCCCATCGACACATGTCCCACCTGCCTGTATTTGACCCATATCCCTCCAAACTGGTCACTGGTCGGTCACGGTGGCGCAGCGGTAGAGTTGCTGCCTTACAACGAATGCAGCGCCGGAGACCCGGGTTCCATCCTGACTATGGGTGCTGTCTGTACGGAGTTTGTACGTTCTCCTCGTGACCTGCGTGGGTTTTCTCCGAGATCTTCGGTTTCCTCCCACACTCCAAAGACGTACGGGTATGTAGGTTAATTGGCTTGGTAAATGTAAAAATTGTCCCTAGTGGGTGTAGGATAGTGTTAATGTGCGGGGATCGCTGGTCGGCACGGACCCGGTGGGCCGAAGGGCCTGTTTCCGCGCTGTATCTCTAAACTAAACCTGTCCTATCCATGTACCTGTCCAAATGTTTCCTACTCTTTTGAACTTCTACAGGAGTATGGTGGAGAACACACTGGTTGCATTGGTTAGAATATTCATAAAGCTCGAGAAGAAAGGAGACTGCCGGAAGAGGTGGACACTGCCCAGTCCATCGCGGGTAAAGACCTCCTCACCATCGAGGGACTCTCCAGGAAGCGCAACTTCAAGAAGGCAATCAATATCATCAAAGACCCACAACAGCCTGGCCACGCTCTCACCTGACTGCTGCCATCAGGAAGAAGATACAGGAGCCTGAGAATCGCGATCTCCAGGTTCAAGAACAGCTCCATCCCAGACCACAAGACATTGCAGAGAATTGTGGACGCAGCCCAGACCATCAGGTAAACCAACCTCCCTTCCATTGACCTCACGCTGCCTCGGCAAGGCCAGCAGCATAATCAAGGACAAGTCGCAACCTGGCCACTCCCTCTTTTATGGAAACATATAAAATTATAAAAGGACTGGACAAGCTAGATGCAGGAAAAATGTTCCCAATGTTGAGCGAGTCCAGAACCAGGGGCCACAGTCTTAGAATAAAGGGGAGGCCATTTAAAACTGAGGTGAGAAGGAACTTTTTCACCCAGAGAGTTGTGAATTTGTGGAATTCTCTGCCACAGAGGGCAATGGAGGCCAAATCACTGGATGGATTTAAGAGAGAGTTAGATAGAGCTCTGGGGGCTAGTGGAATCAAGGGATATGGGGAGAAGGCAGGTACGGGTTACTGATTGGGGATGATCAGCCATGATCACAATGAATGGCGGTGCTGGCTCGAAGGGCCGAACAGCCTCCTCCTGCACCTATTTTCTAC